>NC_034009.1:28068371-28300871 GCF_000346465.2 Prunus persica
AGGTAGAGCAATGACAGACTTTTGTTTTTTTTTAACAACGGGAGACTTGTAAGTGGTTTTTAAATTTTAATTTTTTAATGTATTTATTTAAATTCACGTAACATTATATAATTGGATATGCAGGCTCCACATAAGTGCCACATCAGCAAACTAACAAAGTTTTTAACGAAAACTCAAAGTAAGGATTATTTGTGAACACACATATTAACCTTGAGAACCACAAATAACCAAAAAAAAAAAAAAAATGACTCAATCTGAAAGTTTCATGAACCTCAAGGACGTTTTGTGATAAATCCAAAAGAAAAAGAACTCAGCTAAGGAGATATTCAAGTTGAATAATACAGACATGCCCCTTCCAGATAACAACCAGCTGCTTTGAACTACCCAAGAAGATGGAGAACCAAAAATCAATATTTCCTTTTTTCTCTGG
This sequence comes from Prunus persica, assembly GCF_000346465.2. Taxonomy (NCBI): domain Eukaryota; kingdom Viridiplantae; phylum Streptophyta; class Magnoliopsida; order Rosales; family Rosaceae; genus Prunus; species Prunus persica. Next base: position 28,068,802 of record NC_034009.1, read on the forward strand.
TTGAATGGAATTAATTTACAAACATACATGAAATACAAGACAACCAAAGATGGAGGTAACCAAGACTGCCATGGCCTTTTCAACAAGCCATTAGACACAATTCCACACTGCTGTAGCCTTTTCTGTTCTCTTATGTTTTGCAATTTTTTGTTCCTTCATATTTTCGGACAAAAGAAACGTTTTCATTTATTTTTCACCACTTTCCGCTGAATGGCTTCACCATATCACGTAAAACTCTCTGGCGTTTTGTTGGCTTCATGTTAGGCAGTTTCTGGTTGTGGACTCCCATTAGGTCCTGATCCTACTGCAAATTGTAGACCCATATGTTGTCCAGATTGAAGAACAAAAGCAACTTGTGTTGCTGCCAATGCTGCAGCCTCCTGTTTTACCATATTACAATAAGAACATTAAGGAGCAATTAAAAATAAGCCCACATTCAATGCTTCATGTTACAGTTTCGAAGTCTTTGATTCTATCTTTAGAGCATTATTATGGAATATACCATGTACAAAGTGATTATTATGTAGCAAGATCAGAAAACAACATGAAAGAGCAGAATAGGAAAAGAAAAAAGAAAGAATCACCAATGTATAAGACTTGACATTTAAAAGTATAATTGAAGGTAAAATTAACCTGTCTTTGCTGTCGACGCTGCAAGATACTGATGGCCCAAGCCATAATATAGCAGGCAAAAGAAATCCAGCCGCTCGAAGCAAGAAAAGCTGCAGAGTAACAACCAGTTTATCAGCTTCACCGAACCGTAAAATGACATCAATTTAAGGGATAATGAAGCACCAGACTGGCGAGTTGATAGAAAAAGTAAGTTCAAATCCACTTACAGAGAAAATAGCAGACGTGTCATCCCCATTGTCGGAATCTGTGACTCTCAGTGCATGCCGCAAGATCAGAAGGGCCATTAACTGCCAAATGCAGAGGATTAAAATTAAAATCAAACCTGATTTACCTCATACATGAGGAATAAGAATATGAGAAAGGAGTTAATTTCTTCTCAGTAGGATTGCAAGTTTATGGGCTTACAATTAAGGCTGCTGAACGGAAGAATGGAGCTCCACTACTGCTTGAAGCAGAATATTCATCATATTCAGTATCCAGATACTGACGCTCTGCCTCTGTAATTGACAGGATACGTGGATCGTCCAAACTCAAAGGAGTGCCAGAAAGTGTCCAGCCTCCACTGCAGGAAACATCCATAGCCCAAAGATAATCATAAGGCATCCATATTGTCTTTCATGCAGTTTTAATCACAAACATGACAGAAGTATTAAGTTAACTAGCACTGTTACCAAATAATCAAAAGAAGTCACAAACACTTGTGATGAAACATAAGAAAATTTGACTCACCCAATTTCAATAGTAGTTTCATCAGATGGTGGACGAGGAGGTGCAGTATAGCCAGGTTGGTAAGTCTGTACATAATGCAAAATACCATCAATTAGAACAGAATGCAATTATATCACTTGAAAGGAAAGTATTTCAAAATTTTCAAAATAAATACAATGCAGCAATAATGATTCCAAACAACTTTGACATCCGATCTTATCCAAAAGTGCTTACAGAAAACAGAAGATGGCATACTTTTCCAAATTATGAAGGAGATCTACATAGTGTTAACGATGCAGCAAAAGCATCATGCAAATGAGAGATCTAGAATTGAATGTACACATGTTTATGCAAATGGCTTCAATTCACTGATTCAAAAATAATTTTCTTAGAAAAGACAACCCCATCGTATCACATCATTTATCAAAAGTCAAGGTTCATCCCCCCGCCTTACCACACATAAATCCAGATGTAACTGGAATCCACTCACTACTAGTTTTTAATTCCTTCTGACATGGAGTAGGCCAAGGATTGTAATACGAAATTAAGACTTCACTTTTCGGAAAAGGAAAATTCAAGTAGCCAAGAAAGTCGAAAAATTACAAGCTTATGTGCAGCATAAGATTAGAGCACCAAAAATAGATAGAGAAAATTTCAAGCAGCATACCTGATGACAAATTTCACAAGTTATATCTCCTTTCTCATTGCACCAATGCTGAACGCACTTTCTATGAGCATACTGAAACAAATTTCACCACGCATAATGAGATCAGATAAACAAGACATAAAAAAAAAAAAAAAAAAAAAAGACAGACAGAGACAAGAGGACTGCTAGACACTAGCTCATGGAAGCAATATTTGCTATACAAATCATCATTCACCAAAAATATCTTGCAAATGGATCGCAAAAATTCTGTCAATTATATCAATGATCAAAGAAGTGCGAACAAGGAGACAAGAACGGTTCTTTTAATAGAAAATGTAAGACGCAATGTTCTATTGACTAATGGATTCCACAAATTTAAATAGCTCTTAAACAAAGAAATAAAAACAAAAACAGAATCCGGGAAATGCCCCTATGGATGCAAAAATTCTGAAGCTTTTCACCGACATCTCTGGTTGGTTAATATGTTCAGGAAAAATTTTCATTATCCACTGTCTGTCACCAAAGTTAAGGGTCATTTGCAAATAAGAAAACATTTCCTATAATCCCCCAAATCAATTCAAATCCCAACAATTCTAATGACAGCATTACATACAAAGTCAAAGACTGAGCCTTTATATCATATGATATTAAATATATACCTTGAGGCTGCCACAACAGGCACAAGGAGATTCCAAATTGCTAATGCTATCCTCATCCTGGCAAATGCGACACTCCGCCGTCTGAATCAGTGGCTCCTCCTCCTCCGCGCCCTCGGCTGACGAACTAGAAGACGGGTCGGCAGTGTCCGGGACCGGGTCGGGTCCAGCCGGCTCCGGCTCCGGCTCCGGCACAGAACTGACCTCAGGAGGCTCCGACGGCTGCTGTGCGGCCATGGGCCTGAGGAGACGGTCAACGTACAACACCAGGTGGTCACTCATTGTCGATTGTATGCGCTGATCACACAGAAAACGACCTAATCGAATGTACCCAACACTAATTAGCAACCAATTTCATTGAATATAAACTTCCAAATAAGAAGTTTTTTTTTTTTTTTTTTTTGAGAATCAAATTTAACCCTAGAAACCCAGGATCGCGCTGGATTGACACAGCGGATCGTTAGGTTTCCGAGAGAAGATGAATTGGGGGAAATCTTACCTCCGAATTGGACAAGAAAATTGGAAGCGCGTTTAGATAATCGGGGAAGAGAGAGAATTTCGTTAATTTTCTAATTGGGTCTGTTTTCGTATTTTTGGATTTGCCCAAAATACCAAGCTACATTTCTCTGCCCATTTCCGAATTTGCTATATATAGTGCTGGGTTATCTTTTCCTCGACTTCACCGAACGACTTCAGGGGTATTTTCGTCGGTCCAATTTTCCTTTGCCGCGTAAAACGACCGGTTCCGCTATACACGACAAAACAATATAAACCACTTAATTTTGATACATGGGATGGAAAGTCCTTCATCATCGTCATTAAACTGCTAATCACCTCACCTAATCATCACTGTTGTTAGCTTAATGCGAACACAAATTTAACAACAATAATACCGGAGAAATCAACTTATTAAATTAATTTTTCGACACTAATAACATCATAATTTTTTATTTATTATATTATTTAACAAAGTTTAAAATGAAAACAAAGTTGGTGTCTAATGACATTTATTTAACAAATATGGGAGTTTGGAGATGAACGTGTAATATGGGAATGTAACAATGCAATTAGGTTTGGAAATTCATTATTGAACTGGTCAGCCCAACTTTTGAACCGACCCTCAAGTCTACGCAGCTCCATGGCCACTTTTAAAGGGGTGTCAATATCATGGTCTTAAATTTTGCCAACTTCCATTTAAATTGTTCAAAATTGGAGGTGTAGAGCTAGGCTCTTTTGAGAGAAGAGCGAAAGAGTTTTATTATTAGGAGAGGATAAGCAAGCAACTAGTACAAAAATCGGGCAATGTATTCAGAAATTAAGCGAGCATCTTTACACATATGATCATCAACTCGTTGTTTAATTATTTTAACAGATTTGTGATGTATAATTGAATCGGTTTGAATTAATTTAGTAGGATAACGCACACATCAAAGTGGTAAGTAAAGACCAATAATTTCTCCACAACAAAAGTTAAAAATGGTAAGAGTATTCAAATGAATGGCTATCTTTATATTAATTGCTTCCAAATGTTCTTCTGTTTGTCATACTTACTAATAATACAGCTTAGAAGATAATTCTTTAAAACGTTGAAAGTGATGATTTTGCTAGTAGAACTGAATAACGCGTATTTATATTTTATGAGGTTTTTGTTTTTGCCAGACATATTTTATGAGGTTTGGTTTACCATATCAAACAAAATTACAAGTCTAGAAAGTTCTTAGAAATTTAAACAAGAAAAATAGCCACCAAGTCTTAGACGTATACATTTATGATTTATCTATGCAAAACGGGAAGATTGGATTGGTTGCTTGCATTGCACTGGACTTTCAGGGAAGTAGCCCTTTTCTTTTTGAAAAGTTTTGACCCAAGAAAGAAATTACAACTTCTTTGCTCTCTGACCCAAGAAAGAAGTTAGAAGGATGTCCTCACACAGAACCCCAAATTGCAAATACATGGGTAAAGGCACAGCTACAAGCCTGTTGCAGTACGTTCATTGTTTTATGGCGTTGAAGCAAATATTGGCTCGAAATAAGTTGCAATATTTTATGAAACGTTAATCACTGGAAGTTTGACATGTAGAGCAGAGTCTAGCTCTAACCCAATTTGTTTGTTCTTTTGGTATGAGAAATTAGAAACCCGAAATTCCTACATCACTCGACCCCAAGTCAGAAAAGCGAAAAACATGAGGCCCATGGAAATTGGAAACCTCAAGACTGATGTGATGAAATAAGCTCTCGCTTCAGTAATAAGAACAAATAACAATTGTGAATAAAGCACGTGTATTACCACATTATCATACAATGATACAACATTCTAAATCTCCTCACAACAAGCCTTCCCCAATTTTTATCCTAACTTCCTATTCGGATTTGGGGATAATGAGAGAGCATGTGGTATAATTAATTGGAGGTATTGGGTTCCCTCCAAGTACAAAATGGGTATCTAAGCCTTGCACCGCCGGCACAAAAAAATGTTACCACTAAATTCTGTGCAGATACCCACACTATACAATATTGCTTCTGGTCGGTAACCTTATGAGGATGGCCTTGGGCAATAAACCGAGGCCTGCTCAAGTGAATCTGGTTTAGCATGTTGCACTACTCTTTCCTCCGGATCTAACATAACAAGTGTACATTCTTCCTCTCGAAGCTATCATCTCATCTACTAACACGAGTAACTATATACCGCCCTTTCTCCAGGTCATAAATTGTCTTCAACTGGGGCTTCCTCCACTTTGACAGAGACCACACTGTAAACATCAATATTGCAAAGATGAAAATTAATGATAGTAGAGTGGGAGAGCCATCACTAATTACGGTGCTAATCCAATCAGAGTGCCCTACATCCAAGTCAGATGTGCTTTGCAAGATGAAAGCTCCCAGAGCCCAATCGAGTGGAATACTTCCCACCTGATTTGCAACCCTGATCCTGGTCACAAGAGTAGTGACAATCGATAAGAACACATACACGTGTGCAAGTTCAAATGTTATGTATGTGATATACAAGTCTGAAGTAGAACGAGTATTACCTTTCATCGTCCATAGCAATTCCAAGACTATCATGAAGCAGGGCCACAGTATATGCTGAAGAGAAACAATAGTGAAGCAAAGCTTCTTCATCGAGTCGATGGTGTCTCTTCTTTAACTTTGACCAATCCTCTCCACAGAATTGTTGTCCAGCCATCATCAGGTCAGGAAGAAATGCTTTTGAAGCCAAACCAAAGAACTAGGAAAGCAGTAGAAAAAGAAAAGGAAAGAAAAAAGGGTGTAAGAAAAACACAATTAAATGCATCTAAGTAATAATTCTACTGTATATTTTCGTTACAGAAATTTAAAAAAGAAATAAAAAAAAGTATCCTTGTTACTTCACCCATGACATTAAAAAATTATGAAAAAACCATAAATAAGAAAGAAACTGATGATTAGAGCATTGAGAAGACAAAACCTTGGATGTATGGAAGAAATTTTCTGTAGCCAAAAACTTTCCCTGAAGCTTAGGTATGAAATTTGATCCAATACTGCAGTGTTGATAGGAACATTTATCTGATCCCAGGTAAAGAGATAATCATTGTCAAAAGAAAGTAAAAATAAAATACGTGAAGCACAAATGTAACAATACAGTGAAGATTGAAGAAGAATATCTACAACCTTTTCCTTTTTGCAGCATCATTATTGCAGCGGATCTGCACTCAGAGAAGTTACCCCTTGATTGAAGAGTAGATAAATGTCTATTCTTCTCAACCGAAGAACTTGGAGAAAGCTTTGAAGACTGCATCTTATGTGAATATCCTTTAGGAGTGCAAGGATCTATTGACTTTCTTTTCTGAAGTGATTCAGCATCTGCATTAACGATAAAATATAGTAGAAATCCAATCAAATATCATGTTCTAACTGTGAGGCTTTCAGAGCTATTGCCAGTGTGCATTTGATCAAGGAATCAACAACCAAATCAGATTTTTTTTTTGGGGTAAAGAACAACCAAATCAGATTGCAACAATCAATTCCAACAAACTCTTCCGTTGGCCACCAAAATTGTTTCTATATAACTGTGTGAAAGGCGAGTAAGAACCACAAAAATATGCTACATCCTGGTGATCAGTCCAACCAAGCCATATTGCTAATAAGATCATCAGACAGACAACCACATTATAACTTATGCTTCTAAAGGGATATGAAGTTCATGGATGCCCGACTCACAAGAAAAAATTGGAATTCAGCACGACACAGTCAAACAACTTGAGGTTCAAGGCATATGGAAAATCAGGCAGAAAGCAAAGCTTATATTTTTACCTGAGTTGAAGTCTCCTGAAACAATTGCTTCTTTCAACGAATCATATGCAACATTCTGCATTATCAAATTACTTCTGAACTTCAAACCATAAAGTAGCACCTTAATGAAAATTAAACTTCCAAGCTTCCATTTGTCAGGAAAACTTGGACAGGTTGATATCTGCAAATGAACAGCATTAACAAAGCCGAACAAACCTGGCCGTAATGAAGAAGGCTGTGACTGTAGAGATTGTAAGTGACATTTCCATATTTAACAACACGTGAGAACTCATGAGGCACTGGCTCACTTGAAACAAATGTCACCTGAAATAAAATTGGACCAAAAATTAATATCCCCAACTGTTGCAACTCTTTTCTCCAATATGGTTTTGGTACTTGTTCGCGGACAAATAGCTAATCATATTTCCCAATAAAAAACACATTCGCGAGGCATGATATTTTTTGTGGTCAGAAATCCAAAATTTCAAACGAATACCACAGGAAAATATTAATGCAATCACACCTGAGCAGAAGCTCCACCAAGTTCAATAATCCCAGTTGTCTGCAAAGGATTGCCACCAAGAGTGCCAAGGGCATGGTTTGCAACAACCCAAGCATATAGTCCTTCATCAGAGCCTACATCAACCATAATTTTAGAGAGTTGCTCATAAAACATGAACTCCACATTTGAAGTTAACAAACAATCAAATACAAAAAATGTGTGGGTTGACTGATATCAGCTATGCACATTATTGTTGATAATCTTTTCTAGCATTCGAAATTGGCTCTTTTCATACAATGCCACTAAAATTTGGTCAAAAAAACTCATTCAAATCACTTCAATCGTATTGCAATTCGCAATAGATGCAAAAACCACAACACAATTCACAAATAACAGTACCTGTAATCACCGAAGCCCACTCGTTCTGAAACTTAAACCCAGAACTCCGAAGCACCTTTCTACAAGAGTCCAGAATCCGGTTCTGGGCATCCAAATCAAGCAGTCGGAGCCCCGCCGTGGCCATAAGCCTTATCTCCGTGTTCTCCCACTGCTCCTTGGGAACCCTACCCTTCCCAAATTCCACAAGCTCCCGCAATGACCCGCCCGCCGATTCCGGATCCTCCGCATACGCCGAGAGCCCCGGGTTAACCCGCATCGACGACAACCCGTCAGTGCCGAAATCGAAGACGGCAGTGTTGCCACCGTCGACTCCGTACCCGAACACGTGGATTCGGGTACCCGTACTCCCTCCGTCGATCACAATCCCGTACCGTTTCTTCCCAAAACTCTTCGAATTTCTCGCTGAAACGAGAAGATAGCAGAGTGTGAAAGCTAGTGCGATCGTCAGTGAAGCGATAATTAAGAAGCTTGATCTGTTGTTGTGCTTGGGGTTGCGAGAGAAGAGATTGGATCGGGTGCTGGGTCGGACTTGGAGCTTAACCGGGTCCATATTGTTGCTGTCGTAGTCGTCCGTCGGCTTCGAATTGACCCCTTTACGGGTATTCAACCGTCGCATGAAAAAATCGGTGCCGCGAGAAAAGAATTAGAATCATATGAATTTTGCAGATAATTGATAATAACAATGTCGTCGTTTGTTAGGGTTTTTCATGGAAATGTAAAATTGCAAATGCAAAAAATGTGAAGAAGAAAAGAAAATGAGATTTGGATCGGAGACGGAGAGGGCAATGATCAAACTCTCGCCCTCTCTCTGTGTCTCTGGTCTCTGGATGTTGTTGGTCTGAGAAACGAACGACCTTCTTAACTTTTACGTCGTTGCGTCCTCCTAACGCTTATGGCTTCCTCTACTCGTAAGCTCCCCGACCATTCCCGGTTCGGTTCACTTGTCCAGTTGTCCTTCTCGTCGACGCTTACGGTTTCCCGGTTTGGACCGTTTTCTTAACCTTTTTGTTTTCTTTTTTCTTTCTTTAAAAAGAAAAATTAACATCAAAGAATTTAGGCAATGTTTGATAGCCGGACTGGACTTGATATATTCAATTAAAACGGACATGAATTCAGTTTATTGTTTAGTGGACTTTAAGGTTCTATTTGGTTTATGGAATAAATTTCAGGGAAAATTATTCCCCATGTCATTCCCCAAGGAATGGGAATGGAAGATTCATTTCCCACGTTTGATAATCCTGGGAAAGTAACCGAGAAATATCATTTTATTTTCTTTATCATGTCTGTTTTGAGTAGGAATGGAAAACCAAGTTTGTATAAATTTTCAATTATACCCATATTAAATCAAATAAAAAAAGAATGCATTTAATGATATATTGTAATTCTAAATTGTTAATGCGGATAAAATGGCATAAAAAATATGTATTTAATGTTAGCTCATTTTTCCAAACTTTTCCATGAGGAGGGAAAACAAAACACAAGTTAGAAGGATGACTTCACTTTCCCCCCTACTTTCCCATGAGTCAGACAACGATTTCCTATACCTAAACTTACCAAACACGAGAAAACAATTGATTTCCCATTCTCAAGTCTCTTTTTCCATGAACCAAACGGGACCTAAGTGTACAACAAATTGAATATGGATCTTGGACTTTAGTCCATAAAACCATGGGCTTCATAACCCATCATTAAACATGGGTTTCGAAGCCAATTGCAAGAGAGCATGCCTCCTCAACCTTCTCTTCTTCTCTTCTGTTCTCTTATCTTTTACTCTCTCTCTTCCCTCTGCCATATCTAATTCAATCTTAAAGCCATTGATGCAGATATGAGAAGCTTCAGTTATTTCATTAAAAAAATTTCATATCTTGGATGAAAGGCATATGGCGGAAGAATCAAAATGGTGAAAGGCAGATTCATAATTTCTTCCTCTTTATTTATTTATTTGCAATCTTTGTGGCTATTTTTTTTTCTTCTTCTTTGAGATATGTCGGGAGGTAGCTGAGAAGAAGAAGTTTGAAGATGAGCGACGAATTATTGGAAGTTTGAAAATCGTTTTTTTATAAACTGAAAATAGATTTTGTTGTAATTAATTTGAGAATGAGAATATAAAAATGAAAAAATGGCAGTCTAAACTAGTCTCAACTTTGATACTGTATTGCACTAAATAACTGCTTAAAATCTAGTCATACTCCAACTAGTCCAATGTAATATAAAAAGGTTAATCCAAAATCCAATCTAACCTACCAAGCGGGACCTTAAGTATTTCAATTAAATAAATAATGTTTTGGCCGATTTGTTTATTTTAAGCACTTGGATGGTTCGTTTGACTATTTTTGTTTTGTTTTGTTTATTCTATATTAGCAATATTAAAGGACTAAAGATCAAATACAATAATTTGGGTGTATAGATAATTGTTGTTAAGTATATAAGCTATAAATTCTTTGTTAGGGATTTTAAATTTGTATTTTTATATACATAATCATATTATTTTTCATTGTTTTTCGGTCTAAGTGCTTTACTTATTTATTTTTCCAAATTGGTCCAATCATTCAACTTGATTTATTTAATTAAAATAACAAGTAGCTATATTAAAAATCGATACTAATTGAGATAATAAGATAATATAATTAACAAGTAGGAAAGAAAAAAAAATTGGGTTTTGAGGATAGTTACTTGTGAGCCAAGTCGGTCCACGAATTTTCAGAACAGGCTAAACGAGCCAAGCCCATTGGTTAGCCAATCGCCCATATTGGGCCACATCAACAATCAAGAACAAGCATTCCCATAATCGGGCTCAATCACAACCGAACCCAAAACCCGACCTTGCCCGATTCCACTGCTCTCTACACTCCAGTACTCATTCTATATTTCCTTTAAAATAAAAAAAAATACTCATTCTACATCGGAGACGTTGACTCACCTTAATGTTAATGTGTTAGAGAGAGATTTATTGGGAATGTTACTGCACTGGTATCTCAAGTTAATTAGGCATTGTTATACATTTTAATACGTGATTGAATTAAGATATCGTTACAATGACATTCTCATTGCATAAAAGTTCTTTTAAAGTTATGTTATAAATTTTTAGATAGTATTTATAAATACTTTTTGATAATTCATTTTTATATGATATAATAATGTTTTCGATACTTTATTTTGGCAAGTTTTACTTAACATTATTTTTGATACATACCGTAACCTAATAGAAAGATACCACCGTGATTACAGAAATTCTGCAACACATGACTAAATACACAGAAGCGTAGCATGGTTGGCAAGATGGACTGCTTGTGGTAACATGACATTGACCGATCGACAAGTAATCTTGAGCTTTTTTCTTTCTTCTTTTTTGTCCTTTTTTGCTGATGAGAGTATCTTTAGGAGCTACATCATCAAAATACCACAGATATCTTTGTTAACTTTCAAATTCTTTATAAAAAGTTTCAGAATATGCAAAGCAGAGCCTTTGTTGAATTCTGGTCTACAAAGTAGAGCCATTGAACCATGTCCATAATTTTGCCAAGCAATCAGTTAGGCGGAAGTCTTTAAGCCATGCCTCTAGAATCTGTGATGTGCCCTCTTCTTTTGGGTGATCCAATAGCGAGGGCCAACCAACGTTTTCAATTTTCTTGCCCCGAAAAGATGAGGTTAGGCTTCCCTGAGATTTACCATATATGGAATAGGGGAATATTTTGGACCAGGAGATGACTGCAATAATTATCTCATAATTGAGTTCCAATGAATATGACTTCACATGGTAGCATTAAAGATTTAGATATACCGATGCCTTACGAAATTTGCATGGTGGTGATTGATTTTTATTTTGATTTTTTCTTCCTAAAGTTTTGATGTGGCGAGCATTGACGGTTGGTGGTGGTTTCCTCACACGCTATCAAAAGTATTATGAAAATTCTAACTTGAAATTATCGATCTGCAAGTTAATGTCTGTTGGCCAATAGTATATATATGGGAACACATATTTTCGACAATCAATAAGAAGGTGACGCATGGAAAAAGGAATATTATTCACATTAACTAATTACCCTAATTAAATTCTATTTAATTAAAAAATTATCTTTAATTTAAGATAAGAATATCTCCTTAAATAAAGGATTCGATTTCCAGCAAATCTCTTTGATTTATCATATCACCTTTTTTTGGGAAAGAATAATCCTAATTAAATAGGGATTATTCTTCAAACCCTAGTCAAGTAAGAAGGCTATAAAAACCCTAGCAAATTTCCTCTCTCTCTCTCCCACACGGCTCCGGCCACCACCACACACTGCTCAGCGTTACCTGGCTCTCCCTGTGAGAGAAAACCTCCATCATTTTCGTTGTTTGTCGTATCTTCCTAAGATCTAATTAACTTGACTTAGGCATCGAAGAGCCTTTGGCCAACACACCCCGAGTGTGGTCTGTTAACTCCAAACTATTTTACACGGAACGAGGAAGAAGAAGAAGAAGAAAGTTCATTTGAAGGGCAAAGGAATTAGTCTGCGAATATTCTCCCGTGTGAATATTTGTAAAAATAAATTGGTGCTTTCATTGAGAGCTTCGAAATATACTCAAAGTGTTGCTCTCAAATCTAAAGAATCTGTTTCATTCTATTCATCACTCAAATCCTTCCAAACAACCATAGTTGGAAGCAAACGTACGAGAAGCAAGAACGTCGCGACGACTCAATCTTTGACAGGTTCGAGCCAACATGAAGGCGCGGTGTCGAACCAGCCGCCGCACTCCATTGTTGTGACCATGACTCCACATCACGGCCTCATGGCCGCCATCACGGTCTCACTTCAAGAAGTAGAAAAACTCTCTCAAGGTCAACCCTAGTTTGAAGAAACGATTCAAGTTGTCAAAGTAGATGACCACCAAGTAAACGTTCGGAGTGCATAGGCTTGGAGTGCAATCCATGGCATGAAACACCTTCTTGAAAACTTGGACATGGGGAACTTGAAACCCAAGGAAAATTAAAAAGGGCGAAAGGTAATAATCCTCGCTTCCGGATCGTTTGAGTCCTCGCGAGCCACATCATTAGTCAAAGTGTCCACTAGCCTAACATGCACGTTATCTAGTATGGCAAAAGCGAAGTTGGCACGCCACTTTTGGAACTGAACCTCGGTGGTGACGCAATGCAAGTTTGCCACGAACCTCCTCTTGTACACCTGAGAGCCACCTCATAAGTACATGGGCACTTGTAAACCTGATGACCGGCCTTTCTCGTCAAATGACATGATGGCTGAACAACTGCAAAAAGAAAGAATTTCACAAGTCAAAAACCCTAATTTGTGGTTGAATAAAAAGGAAAACCGAAACAGAAGCCGCAACTGCGACTAACGCTGCTGTCTATCACCAGTCGCACCAACCTCTGCCGCTAATCGCACTAGCCACTGCCAACAATCCTAGCAACAAATTTCCTCTCTCTCTCTCTCTCTCTCTCTCTCTCTCTCTCTCTCTCTCTCTCTCCCTCCTCTCTCTCACATGGCTCCGTCCACTACCACACATGGCTTCGAGCCACAAGGCTCTCCCCGTGAGAGAAAACCTCCATCCTTTCAGTTGGTTGTCGTATCTTCCTAAGATCCAATTAACTGATTTAGGCATCGGAGGGTATTTGGCCAACACCCACGGTGTGGTCTATTGACTCCAATATATTTGATAGGAAATGAGGAAGAAGAAGAAGAATAAGGAAGTTCAAAAGACAAAGGAATCAATGAGTTTTCATCAAAAATAGCCAAAATTTACCCTCTACTTTCAAAAATGTCAATTTTTATAAATTCTTTCAAATATAGCCAAAAACTCACCTAAATAGACACAAATGCCCTTAAAAATTAAAACCCACATAAACTTAAAAAGTTCCATTATATTTGGAGTTCTAGTTATTGATATATACTTGGTATCTTACTAAAGATCAAGACTTTGAAGAAAATTGATGCGTGAACTCGTGGGTGCCGAACAAAACCATCGTCTCACAGGTACCCATCCTCTCTCATTGAGTCCAGTCCCACGTTGGCCAAATAAGAAAAACATAGAAACTCATTTGCCAAGCAAATTAATGCTGAAAAAGACAATATTGTTGAGTATGTCACTAAAATGGAATCATTACAAGAAAAAAAGGCTAATGTGACCAACTAAAAAGTGAGGCTTGTAAATTCGTCACATATAATGGGTATTTGTGACGAATTTATCAAGTCATCACTCATAAGACAACGAAGACATCTGGAATTTTGGAGGAAGGCCAAATCCTTCAGAAATAGTCTGGCGGTTTTGGGCGGCAAAGACCAACAATTATTTGTGAGGCGTGTGGGGTCACATATAATATTTTAAGGCGTCGCAAATTTTTAGTGCGGGAATATCTATCCAAAAAATGAAAAATAAAAAGGTATGAGCGGAAAAGTTTCCCGTCCCAAAATAAAATTGTATTTTAGGGTTTAGTTATCATCACATATTCGCACATGTGGGACCTGGCCTCACTTATTCACATAAAATATTAATCAAAATTACAACAATTCATTCATCTCCCTTTGTTTATTTACTCTTTAATCATTCTGCAACCAAAACTCATAGCCATCTGCGTTTTTCAAATCATCGGCCAACGCAATTGATACTGTATCGTCGTCGGCTACTTCTCCAACGACCATTATTGCTCCAGCGACAACTACCACTTCAACGAAAGCTCTTTCATTCCTAATTCCTCAACGCACCACAATATCTCTGTCTTCTTAATCCTAATATAGGTATCATATTTGTAATTTTTTTATCTCTTTGCTTTTTTGGTCGAATTTCTTTGCTTCAGTTCTGGGTAAGTTGAGTCTTTTGGTGAATTTCTGCATGTTTAAGATTTATGATTTATAGAACATCATGTGATTGTTGATTGGTTTATTTGTGAAATTTAATGTTAAAGAAATCTCTTCAGGCATAATTTGATTTATTGGGTTTTTATGCACTGTTGTTAATTTGCTTTATTATCTTTGCTTTTCAAAAATAGGAATATGAATTGGTGTTTACTTTTCAAAAATCTCGTTCTTAGAGTTCTAATTGGAGTTGTGCTTTAGGAGGAGATTGGGATGTAATAGGAAGTTTTATTGTTACTTTTCCTTTTATTTATTTATTTAATTAACTTTACTACTTTTGGTGTGCTTGCTGAGGCAATTATATAAGAATATAAGACATCTAATCAATATGCTTTCTATCGTTGGCTACCTAAAAGATCAATTATGAGCCAAGCATTTTTGGATATCATAAAAAACATGAAAACTCATCATGTTGTTTGAAAGATTTGTTTCTACATAATAAATTTGGAACATGTTTATTATCTAATTACTAGTGCTTGCCTTTTCTTTTGGCAGGTTGTTTTTGTTCTCGCTGCTACTTTTTTGCTAGGAGCAAGTTTATTAGAAATAATTTGTAGAGAGGCGAATTCCCCTGCCAATTCTCATAGTCATTAACTTTTCTTATTTAAGTTTGTGTATGTTTTTGCTTCTATATAGTGGTTATAAATACAAGTTTTAAATGGATAGGCAGTGGATTGCCAAATGTCGTGATCGAGGAAACGATCCAAATTATAAGAAAGGGATTGAATCTTTCATTGATGTTGCAAGACACCATGTGAATATCAGTGGTGAGATATTATGTCCATGTAGGCATTGCCATAATTCATTTTGCACCCTATTGATATGGTACACTTTCATTTGTTGCGATATGGGATGGATGTTACTTGTCACATCCCGGGATCGGCTCCGCCATAGCACGATATTGTCCGCTTTGAGCCCCCCTCTCTGCCATCACGGTTTTGTTTCTGGGAACTCACGAGCAACTTCTCAGTGGGTCAACCATCCTGGGATTGCTCTAGCCCCCAACTCGCTTAACTTCGGAGTTCCTGCGACTCTGAAGCCAGTGAGCTCCCAAAAGGCCTCGTGCTAGATGGATGCGGGTGTGCACATATTAGGCACATCACCCCCTCTCCGTTGGTTGATGTGGGATCTTACAATCCACCCCCTTAAGGGCCCGACGTCCTCGTCGGCACACTCGCACCACACGGTAGAGTGGCTCTTATACCAAATTGTCACATCCCGTGATCGGCTCCGTCGTAGCACGATATTGTCCGCTTTGAGCCCCCTCTCTGTCCTCACGGTTTTGTTTCTGGGAACTCACAAGCAACTTCCCAGTGGGTCACCTATCCTGGGATTGCTCTAGCCCTCAACTCGCTTAACTTCGGAGTTCCTACGACTCCGAAGTCAGTGAGCTCCCAAAAGGCCTCGTGCTAGATGGATGCGGGTGTGCACATATTAGGCACATTACCCCCTCTCCGTTGGTTGATGTGGGATCTTACAATGACAGTGTGAAATCCTCTGATGCAAGGTCCAAGTGACATGAAAAAAAATACATAAAATGATTATTACTGTCAGTTTCAATATGAGTTATCGTACCAGGATTTTTGGTTTCTAACATAGCACAATATGATGGAAGTATCTCATAAGATTCCTCTGGCGATCCCTAACCAACTCCAGTGCATGTTCCCTAGCTCTCCAAGTCTTCACATAACTTATAATATATTCACACCCATGTCCTTTCGCATATCATCCATGATGTCGTGGGGTCTATGTACTCGTGATACACCCTCGTACTTAGATTTTATGCATTGACCAATAAGAGAACTACTTGCTTGTCGATGATGGCAATGAATAGCATCCAATGAGCATGAGTGTTTTATAAAATATATTTTTATCATGAAATATGAGGATCTTCGTACCTTGGATGCAAGCATTTCCACATGCATCGGTCATCGACACAACCAACTTCAACTTTAAACGTTAGGAATTTATGCTATGTTAAGGTTGAATAAAATGGAATAAATTAAAGCAAGTTTTACAAGAGAGTGAGGAATTTATCCCCTTAAACTTCTTATCAACAAATTCTTTATTTAGAGAGAAGAAAAGCACCTGGTATTACGAATCGGTAAGTTGAATTAGGGAGTATTGGAATTGCTTCAAATTCCGATAAAAGAAAGCAAGATATTGTGCCCATGCCCTCTGCAGGAAACCCAGAACTCACGCTACACCATCAAAACTGATGAAACGAAAGAAACGAAGAAACAATTAAAAGAAAGAAGCAACTGCATGAATAAGCACAAAATATCATAAAGAAAAGAAAGAACATCACTCACCAGTAGTTCGATCAAGGCTATAGATGTGCGTGCGATTCCAAACTTTGTGTAGTAGAGTTTTGCTTTTTAGGTTTATGTGGGTTTTAATTTTTAAGAGTATTTGTGTATATTTATGTGAGTTTTTTGCTATATTTAAAAATATTTATAAAAATGAAGGATAAATTTTGACTATTTTTTTTAATAAAAACTCATAATCAATCCTCGAATATTCTCCACTGTGAATAATATTTGCACAAACAGTATAAATGATTGAATTGGTATAGTTTGCCATTGCAGCAGGCCTATCCAAAACCAGAAACCATTTACTATTTTTGCTTCATTTCCCAATTTTTCTAAATCTACGCCTTCTTATTATTGCTTCCAATGCAATTATATGCAAGCAAGGAACGCACTTTATCATTCTTCGTGTTGTCATGGTTCCACTCTCTATAAAATGCTAGCTAGTCAAATGTCCATGTGATCATGTGAAGCATAAAAAAGCATGAGTTGCAGTGGGTAGTGCCATTGTAAATGGGTTTCTAGCTTTCTGTAGTGCAAACCTGTAGCATCCACACCATTGACACTAAAAACGCACAAGCCATTAATTCGATCATAGGAAACATAAGATAACCACCTAATTAGTTAAAACCCCATTATTTCTTAAGCATCATCTGCAATATTAGTTAAAATATAACTTTATATAATCTTGAATTTATAGTATTGGCCCCACCTCCCCCATGTTAGCTTCTAACTCCACCACTGGTTACAATTCTACCTTTAAACAAAAGTATGGAAAAGGACATAGGTTTTGCTAATGGGTGTCCTTCCTTAGCTGGATTGTGAATTAAGATAAGACCACAAGCGCTTGTGGAGTGTGCTTCTTTGGGATTGAGAGTTATTTTTTCCGATACAATACAACAAAAAAGAGACGACATTATTGCATATGTTTTATGTTGCTCAAGAAGAGTGTAAAGTAAAATGTTAATCCCCCCCTTGATTTCCATAATTATATACAAAATAAGTTACTAATCAACTAGGCGCCGGGATTAACAATTACCTGCTCAATTTATTTTCTGTCTGATTTTTGTGAAATCAGCACAATTTATTTTATGATGTTCTTCTTCTTCTGTTTTTTTTTTTTTTTTTTTCTGTCAAAAGACAATTATGAGAGATTATTCATCTCCTCTTTGAAGAGAATGGGGACCCTCAAGTCAAGAGAGCTTCAATTTCCTCTAAAGCAGTGGTTGTGTTGTGACATGTAAGTGGATTTCCTTTTACAAAACTAGCTATAAAGCTAATAATAATAGAGTTCTTATTGTCACACATTAATTATATTTCAAAGATTCTACAAACAAGCTCTTGCTCTGCCTAATCCTCCTCCTTTTCCATTTATTGTTTGACGTTGGTGTGTGCCTATCTACTCATCAGCACCATCTCCGACTTTTTTTCTTATTTCCAGGAACAAATGATTTTCTTATTGTTAATGCTTAGGTCACCTGTTTCCCCACACAGATATATATATATATATATATATTTCTTTTCTATTAGGGAATTTTTTAAATAAAAAATTATTTGAGGGACATCCTTTAGGGTCTTATATAATTTTATTTTTTTTCAATGATCCAAATTATTTATTTTTTAAGTCTACATTCATAGATCATTCTTGCAAAAAATTAGACAAATCGGAAACTGTTTTCGATATCCAATTGTGTCCTACAAAATTAATGAACACAATGCATCAAGAAAGTACTAAAATTTCAATAATTCAATTGAGTGGTCAAATGATATTGAATTCAAGTGATTTTTTTTGTAGAGATGATTTTTGAATGAGTATCTACAAAATAGACGGTTTGGATTAGTGAAATACAGTATAGAGTTGGCCCTTCAAAGGTGTCCTTCAATGAAACTTATTTGAGGAACCCCTCAACTGAAGCTCCCTATATATATATATATATGTATATCTCAATACCCCTCTTATTAGTACGAATCAAAACCAACCCAAAAGGAAAAAAGAAAGCAGAGAAAATGGAGAGCCAAAACCAGCACCCACCCCAACCTCAGGAACCAAGCAAATTAGGCACCACCTTTTCCAGAACCTGTTTCAATGGACTTAATACATTATCAGGTTCATTTTGTCTCTTTTAATTGCTCTATCTGTCACACCACATTAATATGGTATCAGTCTAATTAATTATAATTACAATGTTAATCTCTCAGGTGTTGGCATACTATCAATTCCTTTTGCACTTTCTGAAGGAGGGTGGCTGAGCTTAATACTTCTCTTTCTGTTGGCCCTCCTCTGTTGGTACACAGGGCTACTTCTACAAAGATGTATGGATGCAAATCTGCACATAAAAACTTACCCCGACATCGGAGATGTTGCTTTTGGACAGAAAGGAAGGATCACCATATCCATTTTCATGTACCTTGAGCTGTATTTTGTGGCAGTCGAGTTTCTAATATTAGAAGGTGACAATCTGAACAAGTTGTTCCCAAACATGGGTTTCAACATGGCAGGCATCAAAGTTGGAGGCAGACAGTGCTTTGTTCTGCTCACCGCGGTTGTGATTTTGCCAACAACATGGTTGAAGAATTTGGGACTCTTAGCTTATGTTTCTGCTGGAGGGGTTTTGGCTTCTGCTGTTTTGGTTGCTTGTGTTTTTTGGGTTGGTGCCGTAGATGGTGTCGGGTTTCATGAAGGAGGTGTTCTTCTGAATATGAGAGGCCTGCCTACTTGTATAAGCTTGTATCTGTTCTGCTATTGCGGCCATGCAGTTTTTCCCACACTCTGCAATTCCATGAAAGATAGAAGCCAATTCTCAAAGGTCAGAATATTCTGAAAACGTTGCCTCTTACTTATTTTTGTTTTGTTGACATGATATTATAAACAATTTCCTTCCTTGCAGGTGTTACTTGTCTGCTTCATTACAAGCACCATCACCTATGGATCCATGGCTGTTTTGGGTTACTTGATGTTCGGACAACATTTGAAGTCTCAAATAACACTAAATCTTCCAATAAGAAAAATTAGCTCAAGAATAGCAATTTACATCACTATAATTAATCCCCTCACTAAGTATGCAATTGTAATCACCCCAATTGCTGCTGCCATTGAGGAAGCGCGCCCTATTCGCAACAGTCGTGTAATTAGTATCCTTGTTAGAACACTAATTGTGATCAGCACTGTAATTGTGGCATTGATGGTTCCATTTTTCAACTACGTAATGGCCTTTGTTGGTTCATTTCTGGGCGTCACCGTGTCGGTCTTGTTGCCGTGCTTGCTCTACCTTAAGATCAACGTTGCTGCTCGGAGATTTGGGTTGGAGTTGGTGACGATTATTGGAATTTTGGTGATAGGGTCTTTGGTTGGCGTAGTGGGTACGTACACTTCTGTTAAAGAAATTGTAAACCGAATTCTGGATTAATCATAATGGTGGGTTTTAAGCTTTTCCACGACTTTCCTCAACCCCGCTGTTGAATAAATCCATCATGTAAATGATGTTCATGCAATGTATTTAATCTAACAACCCAAGAAAGTCGGAATTATTTATTTATTTTTTGGTCGGAAACAAGTTTCATTAATATAGAACGTCAGAGAAGCTGTATTGAGTAGACAAACGTGTCCCATAATCAAATCAAAATGCTGCCGGGACAAATTTACTGGTTGAATTCATATGAGCGAGCATGAGTGAGACGTATGAGGTAGCTAGTCAAATGGGTTTCCAACGTTTTATAGTGCAATCCTGTGTCCAATAGCATCCACCATTTACGCTAAAAAGAAGCCATTCGATCGCAGGAATCAAAAGAAAAGTACCTATATCTGGATTCAAAAGATAAGCACCTATATCTGGATTCTAATCTAATTTTCATTGTCCGAATTTCCATGGTTTGCTGATATGAAATATGAAAGAACTATTAATCTTTTATCCAGAATAGCATAGTTCTCAAAGGTCGGAAGTCTGAAAACTTGGTTAAAACTTCTTGCCATTTAAGCCCTATTTGGTATCCTACTCAAAAAAATAAACTACAAAACTATGATAGGTCCCTACATTTTCTATTTCCTAGACATATACTCATCACTCTATAAATCTATGTGTAAAACCCAATTTCAAATTTAAATGACCTGTAGGATATAAGTGGTCATAGTATTCTTATGTTTTTACATCGTTGCTACCAGATTTCATATTTTATTTCTAATTTATTTCAAGCATTTTATTAACTGCCATAATTGTAATTAATACTCCCTATTAATAGCATATCAATCACCCCATTTCTTTTGATTGCCATTCCCTCTAACATATCACCCCTAAATTTGCAAACCAAAAAAAAAAAAAATCTATAAATTACATATCCAATAATGTACCTATGAAAAATAAAAATAAATATATATACGTATAAAAATATAGGTATATTATTTACCAAAAAAATTTACAGAAAAATAGGTACACAATAATCTATAGAAAATATAGAAACAAAATAATTTTTTTTTTTAAAAAGTAGATTATTACAGAAAAATAGGTACACAATAATTTATAATAAAAAATAGGTAGATTATTATCCATGAAAAAACTAGGTACAATAAATGAGATCCAAGTTCTAAAATAGGTAGATATCGGGAAAGATGAAACAAAATTTCAAAAAGGTAATAAGGAAAACTGCCTTTTTTGGCCAACACATTGTTGACTGTATTAATGAATTTTAATAATAAAACGGATAATTAATTGCATACAAAAATTTTCGAGGGAATCATCGCAATAAATTAGGGAACCAAAAATTAAAACACCACCCCATTACACTTTGAAATATAAATAGGGATATTTTGGCAATAAAAAAAAATTAATACAGATATTGAGCTTAATAAGATAACTTGATGAGTTGGATCCTAGTCATGGGTTTTCACTTATAAAAATTGGGTATTATTTATAGGTACAAAAAGTGAAGGGTTGCAGGTAAGGTAAGTTGAATTTGAAGGATGTAAGCCAAATATACTATTCTTTTTTAAAAACATGAGTTTTCAAAGAGTGATTTTAAGATCTAAAAACTTGTTTGGTATTGAACTTCAAACTATTTTTAAGATCTAAAAAAAATTAATATTAAAATCAGAAAATTAGAAACCCTAATCCCCAAATTGAAATTAACAAAAGAAAAGGAAAAATATGTGAGGCATAAACCCTATCAATTTTGGTGATGCACAACAACTCCAAAATGAACTCCCCGACGCTGAACTTAATTCGGTGGTTTTAGTGGTTATTGGTTCGCAAAGACAAACCCGATCAATAGAGAGAGAGAGAGAGAGAGAGAGAGAGAGAGAGAGAGTTTTTATCAAAAATAGCCAAAATTTACCCCCCACTTTCAAAAATGTTAGTTTTTATAAAATCTTTCAAATATAGCTAAAAACTCACCTAAATAGACACAAATGCCCTTAAAAATCAAAACCCACATAAACTTAAAAAGCAAAACCCTATTACACAAAGTTTGGAATGGCACACATGTTTGTAACCTTGGTCGAACCACTGGTGAGTAATGTTCTTCTTTTTCTTTATGTATATTTTGTGCTTATTCGTGTGGTTGCTTCTTTCTTTTAATTGTTTCTTTGTTTCTTTGGCTTGGTAGGAACAATAAATTGAAATATTCATCAATTTAGGTGTATTTTGATGGTATAGCGTGAGTTCTGGGTTTCCTGCAGAGGGCGTGGGAGGAACATCTTGCTTTCTTTTATAGGAATTTGAAGCAATTCTAACATTCCCTAATTCAACTTACCGATCCGTAATTCCAGGTTTGCTTTTCTTTCTCTCTCTCCTTCTAACTTGGTCTTAATTCTAGGATTTTCTGTTGGCCAAATTGAGTTTATATTTGCTATTTTGACAAATTGTGTTATTTGCCCACTCTTTGCAACTTCGCCACTTAACTTCAACATTCGACATCTCACGATCTCATCTCATCTCTCACTCCATGTGTCAAACATCACGCCAGTTGCCCTTTACTCTTGTTCTGGCCTCATTAGCCTTTTTAAAGACTTTTGTTATATATTTGAACATTTGCTTTTTGGCAACCATTTTCAAAGAGAATTTATAGAAAATATATTATTAAGCAATTTCATTTCATGCATAGAAATTAATGGAAATGGGGCAATTTCATTGTTATCAATGAAGGAAATATATTTCTATCAAACATGTTATATTGTCCAACTATTTTCTACTCTATGGCCAAATTGTGTTTATATTTGGGATTCTAACAAAAAAAATATACAAATCATATATACATTTGTTATTCTGACAAAAAAAAATAAAAATAAAAATATACTTGATTGGATGGGGATGAATGAAGAAATACTAAGTTGTCCCATATCAAATATGGAATTTTGATTCTTCCCAGAATTTGGGATACTTTATAATACATATAAAATTAAACCGTGGGTTATACCAATTAAATTACTAGTTTTAAATTCTAATATAAATAAAAATGATAGTAAATATATATATATATATATATATATAGTCCCCTTCTATTGAGGGATCCTTTAAATAATTTTATTTGAGGGACGCCTTTTATGGTACCCTACAATTTTTTTTCCAATGATCCAAATCTATTTTTTTATGTCTTCATTCATAGATCATCCTTACAAAAAATTAGACAAATCGGAAATCATTTCGACATCCAATTGTGTCATACAAAATTAATGAACACGGTGCTTCAAGGAAGTACTAAAATTTCAATAACTCAATTGAATGGTCAAATGATATTGGATTCAAGTGATTTTTTGTAGAGATGATCTTTGAATGTGTATACAAAATAGACAGTTTGAATTAATGAAATACAATCCGGAGTGGGCCCTACAAGAGATGTCCCTCAAATAAGCTATATATATATATATAGGATCTAAACATTGTTTTGATCTTGACCAACTACCATGTGCATATGCTTGTGCTGCATGTAGGCATCACAAATTTGCATGTTACCCAATGTGTTCACAATATTATATTACAAACTCATTGGTCATTGCATATGCAAAACCTATTTGGCCAGTTGGGAATTAGACAGATTGGGTGGTACCTAATGACGTATGAGATAGAATTGTCTTACCACTAATTACACCAAAAAGGTATGGCAAGCGCAAGGAAAAGAGAATCCCATCACGCGAAGAAGAACCATCAACTCATAAGTGTTCAAGATGTGGTTCAATTAGCCATTATCAACAAACTTGCAAGAATTCTATTGCACTTCATCCTACGTCGTAGATAAGGTGTAATATTTTACTATTAAAATTTATGAATTAGAATGAACAATGGATGAATATTTAATTTTATGATTGTTTCCCTCTTTTCAGCCGAGGCGGCTGATGAAAGGAACTTTGGGTCCTTTTTTTGAGTGCGGAGCGCGCCACCACCAAGCCCCGAATTTGGGCTTGAATGGAATTTGAGTAGATGGATGTGTTGCGCTTCTAACTTCTAATCAAACGATTGATCGGCCAAGGAAGGAACCTCATCTTGGCCTAGGTTCTTTAACTTCCTCAAGCTCGAGGATGGTTAGGCTTCTTGTGGATGTTTTTGTGATTTTTAGGTTTTTAAGTGAAACACATGCAATTAAGCTAAATGTGCGTTTAAACGTAAAGACAAGAATTAAAGTGCGATAAAATAAATCAAAGCGATAAATAAAGCAAGAATGAAATAAAAGCAATAGTACACCATTTGCTCTTTTGTCTCATCGTTGTGTTGGACTAAACGAGCCGTCCAACTGGGGGACCAACTCTTAGCCAGCACGTACCGTCGATAGCCTCAAAACCCATACGTCTGTGACCAGTCCTACGCGCGCAGACTACCCAATCAAGGGTCTGCAGCAACATCCTGTCAAGGATGCCCTGAGTTCCGACAATTCCAAGTATCTCAAGTTTCCGTATCCAAGTTTCAAATCCGGGAAGGCACATAGGGTAGTGCTTATAGCACTCCAAACTGACATTCTATACTCATCACTTTCCACAATCTCATCTCAACAACCCAAGTACCCACACATAGCCAAACATATATAAAAATTCTCAAAATCTAGATATACATACTCAAGATACTCAAATATGCCAAAACCCAAAAATATATTTCCAATGCATCATAAAAATATCACTTTCAACAATTGAATAAATAATATATCCAATATACCATTTAAAAACATCATGCATAATATTTCCCATCATAAAACCATGCATAAGGTTTGAAAACAAAGTCCACTCACAAGTAGTCCTACGCTGTTTGATCCTGAGAGGGTCCCGCCTTCTGTGTATGCGTGGTCGGAGTACTTATTTCAGAATACGTATACGAGATTAATACGAAGCGTTTCGAACGAGAACTTTGAATTAAAATCCTAGTTTCCTGGGTTTCTAGTGAGTGTACGAGGAACGAGACGTTCTAAGGTCCAACTACCCAATTCGGGCGATGGAATAGCTTCGAGAGACGCTCGGTCAACCGATGGTCAAACTTCCCCAATTCGGGTCAACTGGGCCCACGGGACCCACGACCTCCGTTTCACAATCCGAAAGTTCCTAAAGTTTCACAAGGTCTAAGATATCCGTCTTGCAAGTGTGGTCCGAAACAGACAGTTAGATCGCTTACGATTGGACGGTTATCGTAAAACGTAAACTTTAAGTTATTGAATCGGAACATCTGGGGCTCCGATTCACGATCTGAGAATTCCTACACGATCTTAGAAGTGTCTAGATTAACATATTTTGGAATGGAGTTTATCCAAAGGTCCGAACATGTCGAACCCGGATAACACACAATAGGCGTAACTCTGTTTGATAGTCAAATGACATCTGAATAGAAATCCGAGCACACCTACGCGCTCGTGAGGACCAGGAAAACACATTGGGATAAAAATTCACCTTTGCTACAGTGCCCATGCACCGGCAGTGCATAGGTGTCCAAAGCGATAAAGCTTCGCCGGAAAATCTCAACATCTCAGGCCAAGACTTCAACCCTAGGTATAACACCCTATTTGGAGTCACTTTTGTTCTTGGGCTTACCCCAAAAAGTGACCGGAAGTGGCCGGAATCGGAAATCCAAAACTGGCCGAACCCTAAATCCGAAATTAACTAACCTAGGCTCAAAATTAAAGAAATCATACACAACCATCAGCTAGAGCATGTAAAATAATCGAAAATCCATACCTTACTTGTCAAATTTGGAGGAGAAATGAGGGTGAACGAGAGGCTGAAAGTTTGTTGAAAAATTGTCAAAAACGCTTCGTTTCGTGGCTGTTTCCGGCGATGGCAGCGGCGGATCGAGGTGGCGTTGGGTTGGAACGGAAAGAAGGAAGTGTGATGGTTCCAACGGAACCGGTGCTGCTCAGTTTGGAGGTGTGTGGTGGCGGTGGTGACGTCGTGAAGGTGCTGTTGTGAGAGAAGAAAAAAAAAATAGGGGAAGGGGTCTGTTCGCAGGGGAGAGGGAGAGGGAGAGAGAAGTCAGATATTTTTAAACTCAATTTTGAAATATTTACGATTTTGTCATTATAGATGTTTTGATCGTAACTTCTTCGTTACAACTCCGAATCGAGTCCACTACATGTCTACGAACTCATCTCAGTATGATCTTCTTAAAAATACCAGTCACTGCCCTAAAGTTGATTTCCAACAAAGGGTCTTGGACTTCTGCCTTCGAATCATCCATCTCAGTTGGTGCCAATTCCACTTCCTCGATCTCGAGTGCATCGTCTTCCGGATCTTCATGAAGAGATTCCACCAAGTTAGCCGTAGACCCTAGTTCGGCCACTTTTTTGGTCCAAAAACCATGTAGCCGTCTCAAAGTCTCTTCCACCGCGGCCTTCTTCTCTTCCTCTATGGTTGTATCATTCATTGAGAAAGAAAAAATCAGCCATCGTGGGGTGTTCCCCATCTGCTTGGGCATCATATGCCCCAAATTCTATCAACTTTTGGGCCGAGACTCCCATAGGTCGATTCTTCCTATCTGACCTCGTAAAATAAAGAGGCCCGATATCATCCTCATAAAATTTTGCCTTCACCACGTTTGCAAAAGCCATGAAGCGCTATGTATCGGCTTGAACAATCTCTACATTTCCATCATTGTGCCAAAATTGTAAAAATTGATGAAGTGAAGAGGACACACATATGCTTCCGTGGATCCAATCTCTGCCCAACAAAGCATTAAAATGGACCGTTGAACCATATTGCAATTTCCATTGGCGACCACCTTTTGGGTCTCGTCCCTTTGGGTGGACTGATTTTCCTAACCCAATGTCAGGTTCTCAATAGGAAGGTTACCTTGAATATTCGATTTTAAGGTCGTCTCACCCACCTCTTTCTCACTTTCACATTCTCTACCAACCTCATTTTCCTCTAGAGAAGTAGGTGGAACGGGGCGGCTGAATTGCAACTATATGAGGATTTTCCTCTTATGATTGAGAAACAAAGTTAGGGTTGAGAGTTTGCCCCTTGGCTCGTTGGCTAAGTTGTGCAAAATTTGGATGAAAAGGTCATTGGAAGTTTGCAATCCATCTATGAACTCTTTCAATACAACTTCCATCTTAGATATCATCTCATTTATATATTCTTCCACCATGTGAGTATGGCCACCAGATGGCATCTCACCCACCTTGAGATTATATTGGCAACAATTGCCAATAGGATGATATGCTTGGTGGGAATAATAATTAGGCTCATTGTACATATAGGTGGAACCGTCTTGGCAATATGGGTAAGTGTATTGCCCCCATGCCACTTGATTGGTTTGGCCACCAAAGCCATGTTGATAATTCAAACCATTCTGGTCACCAATATAGTTGTGCCCACCATGTTGGCCACTTGAGTCATATTGGTTGTTAGACCTATCTTGATGGATGAAACTATATTGGCCATAGTGGCTGTGGTAACCATGTTGGCCAATGGATTGGCTGCTTGAGCCATAAGAATCATAGCTGTTGTAGTTAATCGGTTGATAAGAATGTTGCCATTCTTTTCGGTCACTCATATAGTGTGGGTCTCACTAGGCGTGCCAGATTATGTTTCCCTCTTTTCTGCAGAGGCGGCCGACGGAAGGAATTTTTGGTCTTTCTTCTTTTGATTGCGAGGTGTGCCACCACCAAGCTTCGAATTTGGGCTTGAATGGAATGTGAGTAGATGGGTGTGTTGCACTTCTAACTTCTGATCAAACGATTAATCGGCCATCCAAGAAACCCCCTCTTGGCCTAGGTTCTTTCACTTCCTCGGACTCGAGGATGGTTAGGCTTCGTGCAGATATTTTTGTGATTTTTAGGTTTTTAAGTGAAAAACGTGCAATTAAGCTAAATGTGCGTTTAAACGTAAAGACAAGAATTAAAGTGCGATAAAATAAATCAAAGTGATAACTAAAGCAAGAACAAAATAAAAGCAATAAGAACGATAAGAACAATAAACTAAAATAAACTTAGAATTAAACTTAATAAAAGTGCGATGACAATGAAAGGTAAAGCAATTGAAATAAACTTGAATTTAAATGACAAGAAAATATAAATTGAACAAACTAGAAAAAGGAAGAACTTTTTACACTAGATGCTTAAAAAGTAAAACCCTAAGTCTAGGAAAAGAAATGTGCAAGACGAAAGATAGGTTTGTCTGTCTGATGTGTGTCTTCTGCCTTCATTTGGTGAAGTTTGTATAGGGCGCCCATTGGCCCATGGGCTGACCATTGAATGGCCAAATGTCAACTCTTTCAAAATTCTTTCCTTTTGAAGCCCCATAAATCCGTGGATCATGTCAGCGGAGATATTATGGTTGCTTGATTTTCTCTCGTTTTAGAAAATTTTGAATCGTCATCAACCTCCTTGATTTCTTTCCTTGTGAGGCCTTCGTCACGTGCACATTGACCTTCGAAAATCTTGGGCGTGAATATGTGGCTTGGGCTTGGACCTCCACGATTGTATCTTGACATCTGGTGGAACCTCATGCCTTTTGAGTTTTTAGAATTCTAGAGTTGGCTGACCATCCGCCGAGGTAGGTGGTATGGGAACTCCAAATATTTGGATCGTGGGCTTGGCCCTAAGTTGGACTATCTTTGAGTTCTCAAAATTATTCGAATATTGGGAACTCGGCGAACATACCTCTCGCCGAACTACTACTCCCTCCACGGAAATACCTCATACCGAACTTCAACTTCCTCGGCCCAACTTTGCTTGCTCAAGTGTTGTGAGGATGGCGCATAGGTGCGCAAAGAGAAAATCCGCCCCGGCCTAGCTTTTTGCAAGAGAAATGGCCGACCAAGGTATTTAAGGAGTGTCTAGCCCAACTTCTTGAGAAGTGCCTGGCCACTTTTGCAAAAGGAAGCGTTCAACCAATTTTGCAAGGATATGCCTGGCCACTTTTGCAAGGGGAAGTGCCCGGCCATACTTTTGAGAAGGCATCATGGCCTTTGAAGAAAGCACGTCAGCCACATTTTTGAGAAAGCACCTTGGCCGCTAGGAATTCTACGGGAGCTAGAAATTCCGCCGCTAGGAATTCTTCGGCTGCTAGGAATCCCGCCGCTAGGAATTCTCGACAACTAGGAATTGCGCCACTATGAATTCCTCCTTGGCGGATTAGGTGAATTTTGACCGCCCCCAAACAATAATTTTCTTAAATTTTTTTATGTAAACTTTTGAAGATGAGGAAAGTAAAATAGCGGTCATGGCTTTCTCATAGTTGATTTCCCTTTGTTGAAAGTAAAATAGCTGATCTTTATCAATTTTGGAGGTACTGGCTTCGTGTTCAATACGAGTTGAGGGATTCTTCACCTATTAAACACGTGAGATGAATTCATGAAGGAATTTAAAAAAATATATTATCCATGATAGTTTCACATTCTATGGGCACTAACTGGATGAAAACCAACAACTTTGGACATGAATCTAGTAATTGAGATGAAACCAATGCAAAAACAACCAATTGGCCAACGCGGGACTGGACTCAATGAAAGAGGATGGAACTTTTTAAGTTTATGTGGGTTTTAATTTTTAAGGGCATTTGTGTCTATTTAGGTGAGTGTTTTTGCTATATTTGAAAGATTTTATAAAAATTGACATTTTTGAAAGTGGGGGTTAAATTTTGGCTATTTTTGATAAAAGAGAGAGAAAGAGAGAGTATAAAACCTCCTCTCTATTTTTATTTATTTATAATAATACATAAGGGTGTTTTTGATTTTTTTTTTTGTTTGAGTTTTTAAAAATGGGCCTACCAAACAAGTTTTTAGGGTAAATCTATTTTTAAGTTTATAAAATTAGATCCAAGTAGGATACCAAACGAGCCCTTATTTCTTTTTGTTTTGTTGACATGGTATTGTAAACAATTTCCTCTCATTACAGGTATTGCTTGTCTGCGTCATAGCAAGCACCATCACAGACACTTGATGTTTGGACAGCAATCCAATAAGAAAGTTTAGTTATGTATAATGCTCTTCTTGAACTAATCTTTCGATTAATCCTCTCACTGAGTACGCAATTATAATCTCCTCAATTGCTGCTGCCATTGAGGATGCACCTCCTTCTCGCAATCGTCGTATAATTAGCATCCTTGTCAAAGATTTGGGTTGGATTTGTCGATAATCGTTGGGATTATGGAGATATGTCTTCTGAACCAACCATAATGGTGGATTTAAGCTTGTCCCTGCTCAACTCTTGATAATGGAAGTCACATTAATCAACTACATGAACTTTAATCACCTGTGATGTTCAAGCAATGCATTTAAATTTTAATCTAACAACCCTGAATTTGGACAAACAAGTCCTATAATCAAAATGGGTTTAGGGCTAAATTGAATCCACAAGAGGCCCCTACAATACTGGACTTTTGGAAATGATATGATTGAGCAAGTTGGGCTGAATCAAACAGAGGGCCGCTAGAAAAACGGTTTTTTGAAAAAAAAATTAATTTATAATATAAATTTTTTTATAAATATATAAATATTTTTTATTTTGTAAGAATTAGAAAACAAAATTTAAGGTGAAGTATTTCCACACCATATCTAAAATTTGAGGTTTTAGTACCATCTCATAGTTTGGTTCCCTCCAAATAAAAAATCACTGCAGTTTTGCATTCAAAGACAATTATGGCAGCACCGGCTGTCCAAATGAGCCCATTCTCTCACCCAAAAACCAACACCAACACCCCAGTCTCCCTCATACCCAAGTGCACGTCTTTGAGAGAGCTCAAGCAAATCCAAGCCTTTTCCATCAAAACCCATCTCCAATATGACATTTCTGTCCTCACCAAGCTCATCAACTTCTGCACTCTTAACCCAACTGGTACCTCCATGGACTACGCCCACCACTTGTTCGACCAAATTCCTCACCCTGACATTGTTGTCTTCAACACCATGGCCCGCGGCTACGCACGCTCCCATGCCCCATTTCGAGCGATTTCACTATTTGCTCACATTCTGAGCTCAGATCTCTTCCCAGATGACTACACATTCGCCTCTCTTCTCAAGGCGTGCGCCAGCTCTAAAGCCTTAGAAGAAGGTAGGCAATTGCATTGCTTTGCTATCAAATGTGGGCTTCACCTTAACATTTATGTGTGCCCTACACTTATTAACATGTACACTGAGTGCAATGACGTAGATGCGGCTCGCCGGGTCTTTGATAAGATACCAGACCCTTGTGTTGTTGTACACAATGCTATGATCAAGGGCTATGCTCGAAGTAGTCGGCCAAATGAGGCATTGGCATTGTTTCGAGAGTTGCAAGCAAGCAATCTTAAGCCAACCGATGTTACTATGCTTAGTGCTCTTTCTTCATGTGCTTTGTTAGGAGCATTAGACTTGGGGAAGTGGATACACGAATACGTTAAGAAAAATAGGTTTGATAGATATGTTAAAGTGAACACTGCACTGATAGATATGTATGCAAAATGTGGAAGCCTGGAGGATGCGGTTTCTGTATTTGAAGACATGAGTGTGAAAGATACTCAGGCTTGGTCTGCTATGATTGTGGCGTATGCAACTCATGGCAATGGGTCAAAAGCCTTATCAATGTTTGAGGAAATGAAGAAGGCTCGAATTCGACCTGATGAGATCACATTCTTGGGTCTCTTATATGCCTGTAGTCATGCAGGATTCGTTGAGGAGGGTTGCAAGTATTTCTACAGCATGAGTGAGAGGTATGGGATTGTTCCGGGGATTAAGCATTATGGTTGTATGGTAGATTTGCTAGGACGGTCTGGACGCTTAGGGGAGGCTTACAAGTTCATAGATGAATTACCAATTACGCCTACACCCATATTCTGGCGAACATTGTTGTCTGCTTGCGGAAGCCACGGTGATGTAGACATGGGGATGCGGGTGCTTGAGCAAATATTTGCGTTAGATGACTCTCATGGTGGGGATTATGTGATCATATCGAATTTGTGTGCAAGGGCGGGGAGGTGGGAGGATGTGGATCGCTTAAGGAAGTTGATGAGAGACAGAGGAATTGTAAAAATTCCCGGCTGTAGCTCCATAGAGGTGAACAATGTAGTGCATGAATTCTTCTCAGGGGACGGGGAGCGTTCTGTTTCAACAGTACTGCATCAAGCAGTTGATAAGTTGGTTGAAGAATTAAAGCTGGCTGGATATGTTCCTGATACTTCTCTAGTCTTTCATTCTAACATGGAAGATAAAGATAGAGAAGTTTCTCTTAGGTATCATAGTGAGAAGTTGGCCATTGCCTATGGGCTCTTAAACACTCCCCCCGGGGCAACAATCCGTGTTGTGAAGAACCTTAGGGTATGTGGGGATTGCCATTCTGCTGCTAAGTATATATCATTGATCTTTAATCGACAGATAATTCTCAGAGATGTTCAACGATTCCATCATTTCAAAGAGGGAAAGTGCTCTTGTGGGGATTATTGGTAGTTGAACTTATTGAACCGGATATCATCTTTGTCATAGACGTATAACAGAGGAAATTTATTGGCTTGACAAAATTCTTCATTGCGTTAGTGGAAGGTGATCCACTTGATACTTGTGGACAAATTCAATGTCATATAAGAGTGAGGGGAACATGAACGCAGGTTGGTTTCTGTTGTCAGTCTTGGTCAAATCTGCCTTCTGTGATCACCGACGTATCTTTGTGATTGAGTGTGTATGAAAAGTTAACAACAACAGGAATGCAAATTTGTTGTAAATCTATTTAAAATTTGTTTACTTTCTATACATTTGTACATATGCATTCTGCTGTTATAAAATCCCCATAAATCCTCACACGGTTATCAGATCCTGTATTTTCTTATTATTATATATGAAGGAGATTATGCTGACAGGAAGAATATAAAAGAAGGAAACTGTAAGAAAGAAAGTATGTTGAACAATATTGGAACTGAAAACCTACTTTGTAAGGTTTCCCATTTTCCTCAAATCTAGTTTTCCTATGTCTTATTTTTATTGCCAATGCAATTATGAAGCACCTTTATCAATTATCATCTTTCCACTTTATAGGTAATGTCATTCAAATGTGAATACTGCTTCCCATGATGGGATACATATGCAGGCTGCAGTACACTATGTAAAAATTTATAAATTTTGGGTATCCTAAGCTAGCCAGCCCACTTACCCACTTACCAACTCTTAGTTTAGTTGTGAAGCACATTCTTCATTCTCAGAGTAAGAATTAGAGTTAACCCATCTCCCTATAAATACATCTGGATGTTCCTCTTATGCATATGAATCGAACAGAGACTCCCTTGACCTTGAAGCAAAGAAAACAGAGAGCCAAAGCCAGCACCTGCAGTCTCACAATCTCAGAAACCAAACAAATACCATAACCTTTCTCAATGGACTAAATGCAGTATCAGGTTTGTCTCCTTGAGCTACAATCCCTTTGCACAAATGCTCGTAACCACCTGAGCTAGAAGCCCTTTGCACAAATGAAAGACCTTAAAGCAGAGAAAATGGAGAGCCAAAACCAAAACCAACACCCACCACAACCACAGGAACCAAGCGAATTAGGCACCACCTTTTTCAGAATCTGTGTCAATGGGCTTAATATATTATCAGGTTCGTGTGTCTCTTTTAATTTCTCTGTGTAATGTGACTCACACCACATTAATATGGAAACAGTCTATTTAATTTAAATCTCAATCTTAATTTACACTGTTTTACTTGCTTAATTACCTTGTTAATTTCTCAGGTGTTGGGTTACTATCAATTCCATTTGCACTTTTCCATGAAGTTGGCACTAGTACAAGTGCAGTGCGCAGAACAAAGCTTTGTCTGCCCCCAACTTTTATACCTGCCAGGTTGAAAGCCCATATTTGGGAACAATTGGTGCAGATTATCCCCTTCTAAGATTAAGAATCCCACTGCTAGTAAATATACTTCTAGATACAAAAAAAAAAAAAAAAAAAAAGAAGATATGGCGACCCTTCTGCACCAGTTGTTACCAAATATGGGTTTCAACCTGGCAGGTATGAAAGTTGGGGGCAGACAAGCTTTGTTTTGCTCACTGCACTTGTATTATTGCCAACTACATGGCTGAAAAATCTGGGGATGCCAGCTTATATTTCTTCTGAAGGGGTTTTGGCTTCTATTTTATTGGTGGCTAGCTTGTGCATTTGAGGGAATTGGGTTCAATGAAGGAGATGTTCTCCTAAATTTGAGAGGCCTGCCTACCGCTATAAGCTTGTATATATCTGTTCTGCTATTGTGGCCATGCGGTTTTTCCCACACTCTGCAATTTCATGACAGAGAGAAACAAATTCTCAAAGGTCAGAATATTCTGAAAACTTGGTTAAAACTTGTTGCCATTTAGTTATCTTTGTTTTGTTGACATACGGCTCCATGGCCGTTTTGGGTTATTTGATGTTTGGAGAACATTTGAAGTCCCAAATTACACTTATTCCAACAAGAAATATTAGTTCAAAAATAGCCATTTACTTGACTATAATTTAATCACCTCACACCCACTTGTAATCACCCCAATCGCTACTGCCATTGAGGATGCACACCCTTTTTTCAACCGTCGTATAATTAGCATCCTCGTCAGAACGCTAATTGTGGTTAGCACTGTATTTGTGGCATTAACCATGGGCTTTGTTGGTGCATTTCTGAGCGTCATTGTGTCGATCTTAATGCCATGCTTGCTCTACCTAAAGATTAACGTTGCTGCTCGGAAATTTGGGTTGGAGTCGGTGACAATTATTGGAATTATGGTGATAGGGTCAGGTCGCTCCATTGATTGAGGCTCCGTGCAAACACAGATGTTGAGGCCCTATATATACAACTACAAACAAAAATCATAATCCATAAATAGAACCAAACGCATTCTTAGTGACATGAATTACATCATAATCCATAAATTTAAAAAAACCGATCTCTAATAAAGTCAATTACATTTACTTTCTTATATACAAAGTTTGTTTCAATCAAATTTGGTAGCTTTTAATTTTCCAAGCTGTGGTAACCATGATATATCATGCATTATAGTTTGATAACAGCCCACATATTTCTAGCCCAATCAAGTATATCCAGATCATCTAAGAATCCTTACAGAACCAAGAAGACAGGAATTAATGACATGTTTACTAATCCATAATTGGATTAGGAGGAATTGAATTGATGAGGAGTTAGATTGAGGAGAATTAGATTCCGAATTCCTATTGAAGTTGTTTACTAAACCATATGGATTGATAAGAGTTAGATTCTGAATTCCTATTAAGTTGTTTACTAAATCATATGAAATTAGGATAAGAGTGGTACTAATTACTAAAATGTCATTGTTGTTAGGTTAAAGTAGATGACAAAATTGGAATTTTAAAAATTGTGTGAGGATATAATAGGTAAAAAAGATGAATTCTTAATGAATTAGTTCTTCAGAAATTAGAATACCACCTCCCGCCCAAGAATTGAATTCCTTCAAAATCATGAATTCAATTCCTAATTCTATATAGGTCCCATCTACTTTTCAATTCTTTGATGTGAAGTAAACGCAGGAATCCTCCATAGGTAGAATTCAATTCCTGATTAGTAAGCACACCATAAATCTGACTAAAATAGAAAACTACAGACGTTAAAAATCAGAAACACACTGTAAAAATTCTTATCCACAAGATTATCAAAACTGTGTATAGCTCTGACCTAAGGATGCATGAAAATATTCCATTCATTGTAATGGTCGGTTCTCCATTGTGTCTGTGTGTGTGTGGACAGATGACCTTTTGTTGGACAACAAAGACACGAACTCTCCATCTGTCTCTTGGCACTACTTGATTTCTAGTAGTAAAAAAGAAATCAAACGCAACACTGCTTGAAAATGTGACAGCATAAAACCTCAAATCAAAGGTCAAATAATGATGTTTTTTATATAAATAATACTGAGTTAAGGAGAGAATATCCTCTTGAACTGATGATGCCTGTGTTTTTCAGTATGAAAGCATGTATGGAAATCACGGCACGCAATTTCGACAAATGCTATGCCTTATTTTATTGGGGACCATTTATAAATTCATGTCACAACCACATGTAGACTTCGTTATTGGATCCAATGAAAGCTTCAAGTGTGAAATCTTCACTTCCCTAACATAACTTGGAAGGCTAATCCATCAAATAATTGGTGCAAATATATGTTTATTATAGCACAAAGCTGATACAATACAAGTAACAGGCAACGCCGCAATATTTTTTATTAGTTGCTGTTTATTTTGCTCTGTTTTCCCACCAATTAATTTATGAAATGGATGCTGCAAAAAGTCACAACTATGGCTGGCCTGTGTTCAGACCTTTATGAAAAAAAAACTCAACCCAATCTGCCAATTTGCCAAAATCACATAAGATCTCCCGTTGAGATTTGCCCAAATGATATGTAATTAATGGCTCATTTTGATTAATTTGACCCCAGACCAAAAAAAAAACCACAAATTAGGAAAATAATGGATTTTATAAACAGCAAGAAACAAAAACAATGAATCTGACAGAGAAGAAAATCCCACAAATAAGAAAGGAAGGAGAAAAAAAGAGAAATATATAGAAAAGGTGAGCCGACATGTAACAATCATCATGCAACCGTTACACATGTAAATAATGCAGTGGCGTAATTGATATAAGCATATTGCTGGATATTCCGTCCCTTCCATTTTGGCCTATAAATACAGCTTTATCACCTCCTTCTAATTTAACAACCAGTCTGAGAGTCAGAGAGAGAGAGACAGAGTGAGAAAGATGAAGTCCAATTCCTCTACTTTGATCAAACTTTTAGTACTAGGATGTCTTTCAGTTGTTTGTGTTGCAGAAGATTTTGATTTCTTCTACTTTGTCCAGCAGGTGATGAGCGAGACATAATTTCCTTCCATTTAGATTGTTAGCAGAAATTATTGAAAGCATTATGTTGTAATATAATGGTTGTGTGTTCTGTTTTGGCTGATATTGCAGTGGCCAGGGTCATACTGTGACACAAAGAAAAGTTGCTGCTATCCAACGACAGGGAAGCCTGCAGCTGATTTTGGCATTCATGGGCTGTGGCCAAATTACAAGGACGGTTCATACCCCTCAAACTGCGACCCTAGCAACCCCTTTGATCAATCTGAGGTACTTGCTTTGCTACCCTAATTTGATGATCTTACAAATATGTGCTATGTGGACCTGGGTTGAAATGTTCAGTGTTGCCATCAAAACCATCGATCTGCTTTATTTCTAATTTACATTTCAAGGCCGGCCAAAACATGACAATATAGTTAATTAACATGATGTGAGGGATGTACGGGGCTTTCAAGTGCAGTTACCCTGTATCCGAGGTCTTGTGTTTGAATCACCCCACCCTAATATCGCTTGGGATTTGGTGTGACGCCTCACATACCCTGCGTGCAAGCAATGGCCCTATTTGGCTGGAATTAATGTGTCTTGTAGCCCTTTTGATATCCTTTGTTCTGTTTTTTCATATTACTTTACAAAAGTAAAGAAATCTATATATGATTATTATTGAAATTGTGAAAATGGTGGATGGCACAGATTTCAGATCTAAGAAGCAGCATGCAGAAAGAATGGCCAACACTAGCTTGCCCCAGCGGCAGTGGCATAGAGTTCTGGACACATGAATGGGAAAAGCATGGCACCTGCTCAGAGTCTGTGATTGACCAACATGGTTACTTTGCAGCAGCTCTTAACCTCAAAAAGAAATTAAGCCTCCTCCAAGCTCTTGAAAGTGCAGGTAATAATCAATCAATTAATTAAATTAAGAAACTAATTTAACCTCTTAATTTCCATGATTAATTCAGTCATTCCATGTATAATATTTTGCAGGCATACAACCAAATGGGGATTCTTACAGCCTTGGAAACATCAAGGATGCAGTTAAATCTGCAACTGGTTTCACTCCATTCATAGAGTGCAATGTGGATGAATCTGGCAACAGCCAACTTTACCAGGTTTACTTCTGCGTGGACACTTCTGGCTCCGACCTCATTGAATGCCCAGTTTTCCCCCATGGAAAATGTGGTTCACAGATTGAGTTTCCTTCTTTTTAGACATGTAGAAAGAGAGAGAAAAATGGCTCAAAGATCACAGCATGTGACGAATGTGAGCGTTCACTAATCATGAATTCTAAATGTTGTCCAGTTTCAATAACCCCATTTTCTGAAATGCCTCTCTGTTTCTTGATGTATGAAGTGCTAGTCAATCAGTCAGAGTTATTAAGGGGATGATTGCTTCAATAGAATTATATTCATCTCAAATCAAATGGACAGCCTCATTCTTCGAATTCTTCACGGCCCAAAAGTGATTAAAGATTGAGAGGGCCCAAAAGTAATTCAGTCAAAGTAATTAAGGGGTTCAAGCTTGGCCCGTTCTGTTTTGATTCAAAAGCAAGGAAATTCTGTGATGACAGGGCAATAATAACTCTACAATTAATCTAACGACTATTCTACAGTCTTTTGAGGTGGGAAAGCACACTCAACATCATCATAACTTTCCAATGTCCAAGTCCAAGACATGGTTGTCTTGTCTTGAAAACGCTTAGAAACCTTCCAAAGCAAAGAGGATATATAAGAAATTGGTGATTGTGTTAGGCAGCGAAGCCGCACAACACCTCATCATCTCACCTAACTAGAAGAGAAGAAGAAGTTTGTATTGGGTACTCTCTTTGGATCCAACGTTATCTTGAGGTCTAGTACTAGATATAACATCGTTATCTGACATGTTCTCATTAGACCAAATTTTCCAAATTGGAATCAACATCTGAGTTTCCAAGTCAGATTGAATTTGAGGAATTGCTTATCTTCCACCACCATAGCTGAGCTGACCAGAGACGGCCTGCACATTTGAAGAATTCCATGCTGCATGCATGAAATTATCTTATCATGATCGTATTATTACTACTAATGCATAATACGTATACTGTACACATGCAATTGTAAGCAGATATTGACTTGCACGCAACACCGCCCTATCTACAAAGTATAAACCAGCAATAACCAACTTTGAAGATTGGCATGAAAAGCTAGCCAGCCTTGCGCTCCATCTTATCAATTACTTAAAGGCTAATGCATCACCTCCCTTGCCATAAAATGCATCCACTCCACCGTTGCTTCAAGATTTGCAATTCCTATTAGTTTCCGAATGTAGATTGTTTATTATGTATAAAAAATAAAGACTTGTTTTCTATCCTTATGAACCAACCATAAGGTTTAAGTCTTAATCTGAGGCAAAGAAATAAATTTAAAAAATTTCATATCAATGGATGGTCATTGGTCACTTGTTCATGGATATATGAGATGGGATCTGAAGCTAATAAAAGACAAATTATTAAATTGGATTATACTAAGACAATACAAAATGGGTTAGACTTCCAGTTTGGCATTGCTGTGCTGTGAAAATAATCACTGTCAAATTTGCTGTGAGAGAAATCAACTGTGAGATAAAGTAGTTTGGCGTTTGGTAAAATTTTTGTTAAAAGTGTTGTTGGTATTGATTTTACTCATAATTAGAAAATAATTGCCAATTAATCATTAAACTCAGCTCCTCTTCGAAACTGATTCCTGCATAATCAGAAAATGAAAGCACCTCATTAGCTGCTTTCCTTTATAGCTTTCTCTCACAGCAATTTTTAACAATAAGTGATTTTCTCACAGTTTACCAAACGGGTTGGGCTTCCCAAAATTTTTAAAAAATCACTTATCACCTCAAATAAGTAATGTCAAACGGGCACTTAATTTAAATATTGATGATTAACTGGAAATTAAATCATTACAAAATAAATAAATAGGAGGTGGAAGGAACCACGAACCAAAGAGATAAAAGCTAATGTAAGAGAGCGATGGACACGCAAATAATGTGCCATAATATGGGTGGGTGGTGAGCATATGCTTTCCAGGATATCCCATCTGCCCTATTAATAAAGCTTTCAGCTGCACGGCATTGTCATTCATTCCATACATATATACCTCTCTCTCAAAAAACTGTTCATCAGAAAAAGAAAGAAACAACCAACCGACAATGAGATTCAGCACTAGTTTGATCTTGATCAAGCTTTTTGTAATTCAGTACCTCTCAGTTCTTTGCGTTTCGCAGGACTTTGATTTCTTCTACTTTGTTCAACAGGTGCGTTTGCTTCAATTATATAGCTAGCTAGCTAGCTAAAGATCAGTTTCTTTTTCTTCTTCTTCTTCTTCTTATCTCTTGTTTTTAACTATTCATAACTTAATTACCATAATCATCTTTTTGATCCTGCAGTGGCCAGGAGCATACTGTGACACCAAGCACACTTGCTGTTATCCAAAGTCGGGAAAGCCTTCAGCAGATTTTGGCATTCATGGGCTTTGGCCTAATTACAAGGATGGCTCCTACCCATCTAACTGTGATCCCGATAGTGTTTTCGACAAATCTGAAGTACGTTCCTCACACACACACAAAAATATATATATATATATATATAGTGTGTGTGACAAAAATGGTTGAAGCTCTTTTATATATACACGATAATCATTTGAAGATGGTATAGTGTAGATTGATTGTTTTAGCTTTTAGCTAGGGTTCAAAAGTATGCAATATTTGTCTAGGTAGCTAAGCGCCATATGCCGAGGCTCACGAGTCATGGAGACAATTAAACAAGAAAATAAATATATATTTATATATTAAAAAAAAGGCAATGGCGTGCATCAGTAATATTAAATAATAGATCGATCTAAGAATCCAAAATAATTAATTAGTTATTCTAAATCTAAACTACATGTACTTTGGAGAAAGGGGAATGCTTAATTGCAACCTAATTGAAAAGATACATGTTGTTTTATGTGGTGATCTCTGTTCTCTATGTTGTTGTCTTCTCTTCCACTCCATGATTTCTGGGGAAAAGACAGACACAACATACGATAATGTTTTGTCTTCTCTTTGCTTTTGATGCCTTAAATAATATATAATAATAATATAGTATAATTATTGTATTGGTGTTTAATCAGATCTCAGAGCTAATGAGCAACCTGGAAAAGAACTGGCCGTCACTAAGCTGCCCAAGCAGCAATGGGTTCAGGTTCTGGTCCCATGAATGGGAAAAGCACGGTACATGCTCAGAGTCAGAGCTTGACCAGAAAGATTACTTTGAAGCGGCTCTCAAGCTCAAGCAAAAAGTTAACCTTCTGCAAATCCTCAAAACAGCTGGTAATCATTAATTAAGTATTAATCTTATTACTGTATAATTAATTAACCCTAGTACGTGCATGCTGATCAAGAGGATTATGAACTAAAATGTAAAAAATGATTAAATAATGCAGGGATCGTACCAGATGATGGGATGTACAGCTTGGAGAGCATAAAAGAAGCCATAAAAGAGGGTGCTGGGTACACCCCAGGGATAGAGTGCAACAAAGATTCGGCGGGAAACAGCCAACTGTACCAGGTTTACCTGTGCGTCGACACTTCCGGCCAAGACATCATTGAATGCCCTGTGCTTCCTAAAGGACGATGTGCTTCAGATGTTCAATTCGCTAAATTCTAATTAATTAGTTAACATCAGCTAATACGCTCTTTAATTGGTTCTTTTGTTTTTCTGTACTTAATTAATTGTACCTATCTTTTCTGCGTCAAATAAATTTCTATGACTCATGAGTCATGTTGGTAATAAATCTTTATAAAATATTACTTTCTCTATTTTGTCAAAGCAAATTAAAATTTGGGTTGCGTTTAGAGGTGGGCATTTTAACCAGTGAATCGAGCCGCGTCAAACTTGTCTGCTCAAGAACCGAACCAAACCCGTCTTCAAATTAAGGTTGGGTTGGGTTGGGTACTAGCTAGTTCGAACGTCGTCCCTTTCTAATTAATTAATTAATTAATCATAATCAGCCTCAGAATTCAATATATAGAAGCCAATCGGATGTGAAGTAGCTTGCCTCTCTACTAATTTGAAAAACCCTAACACGCACATGCAACTAATTTACACTCCCATCTTCTCTGTTATATATTCACTTCATCCTTTTTTTTTTTTTTTGGTTACAAAGCGGGATTAATCTAAAAAATAAAAACAAAAACTAACAAAAAACACTTCGGTGTTATAAAATAAGAAGTGAAGTCCATATGAATTAAGTAAAAGGGTATTAGTCAAAAGATGAAATTATGATGTTGGGAGAAAATATTGAAGATGAGTCCACAGGAGGCCATTATTGCTTATAAATATGTTTCCTCTTAAGTTGTAAAATACACAACCAATTAGAAGAGAAGATAGTGAAAGTCAGAGAAGAAAAGAGAGAGTGAGTTCTATCTGAGAAGAAATTCTGTCAATCTAAACATTACAAGAGCAAATATAATTCCACTCCCAATATACTTCTAATATTTAGTGGTACTTCTCATACTCTCTGATGATTCTAGTTCTATAACATTCGGGATAAAGTGTAATGTACAACCTAATCTATCACCGTCCAAGGTCAAAACAAAAGAGTTAAAAAAAGACGGCAAAAAGTATGCAATGCAGGCCCAAAGAAAAAGTATGCCCTACCATATATCAACACCACAATCTGCTCCCTATAAATAAGATATAGACGAGACTCCCTACAACCATTAATAAAGCCGACAAGGGACGAGTCCTTAACCCAACCACCATTTATTCCTCTTGAATGAATCTCATAAGAAAAATTCACCACAAAAATGATGTTGGTTTAGGGTACAACTGCAGCTTAAGGCCCAAATAGAACAAGCTAGGCCTGAATTACTTGGGTCCTAGCCACTCCACACAGGCCTTGATCAAAGCCTATCACAAGGTGGCGGAGGGGGGGCCACTAAGCACAGCCCAACTA
This sequence comes from Prunus persica, assembly GCF_000346465.2. NCBI lineage: Eukaryota > Viridiplantae > Streptophyta > Magnoliopsida > Rosales > Rosaceae > Prunus > Prunus persica. The sequence goes on from NC_034009.1 coordinate 28,111,953, forward strand.
CAAGGACAACTCAAAATGTAATTTTTGGTCACTGAGGACAACCCAAATTTCGTACTAAGGATATGCATGAAAAACAATACTTGCCCTCATCTCGTGGAGAAAAAACTAACTTATATTGGGGATATTAGTGTGGTGTTATCTCGAGCCAATTATTCATTATTATGTGTTTCACATAAAAATACTTGTTAGGTTTAAAATATCACCATAATGACATTCCGTTACATGTAAATTCTCTAGTTGTACATCATTAATTATAGATTTTCTTTAAAGCATATCTTATATGGAAAGGATAATTAGTAATTTTTTTTTTCCTACGAAAAAAGTAATTTTTTAGACGACACAACTTTGAGAAGAAAAAAATACAAAGAAAAAGACACAAATGTAATAATTTAATAAAAGCTTAATTGCTACAGTACCTTGAAATATTGGTCAAATCTCATGTTGACGGACTTGACAATAAAGGGTTAAGTAAGATGCAAAACATCGGTTAAGTGACTAAAGTTGGTTACTTTAAATTTCAAGGGGGAATGTAAAATTTGACAAATATTTTTAGAAAATACTGTAGCAATTAAAGCTATTTAATAAGTACATGGGAACACTGTAGCAATAAAGCTATTTAATAAACACACATGGAAATCAAGGCAATGCATACAATCAACAGTTGTCATTTTTAGCATTTTGTAAGAAGTTTGTTTGGTGGATGAATCTTTACATATCTGAAAAAAAAATGATATGTTTCTTCATCCATACACGTGCGTGCGCTGTCATTTTAGTAGGTCCTATTCTAAAAACATTAATTTATATTTATTTTATGTTCACCTTCAGCATCAGGTTCGGTGACGTGTCAGTGATATATTGTACCTCTCTACCAGATGCATTTATAAAAATGAATAAAGTTTAGTATCAATTAACATCAAAGTCGCCCAAAAATTCATCGTTAAGAAGCCCCAAACCAAAGCCTAATGATGTTTTACATTAATAATTCTAAAAACAAAAATAAAAAGCTTAATCATGTTTGATTTGGTGGCGCATTCTGATTGGGCGCTTTTCCAAAGTCACCTGTTGGGCTGTCCCTAGCTAAAGCCTACCCCTTTGGACACCCGGTTTGAAAATTACATTTCACCCGCAAACAACGGGCCGTAAATTATTTATTATTTACGTTGCGTCACTGTCAATAATCAAGGGCAAGGGCAGAAGTGTAAATGCACACTGAGGAGGCTTAGCCACTTTGTTTGTCTAGCTACCGGCCCTGGTCTGCAATTTCAAGGCGCACACAACAACAACAGCACAACACTGGGCAATTGTACGTACCGCCTCTCGATGTTTATGAGGAGGCGGGGCCTCTTTTGGTGGGCCCCACTTTCTCTGACTTTCCATGATTTCTATCGAACCCTTTAAGCTGTTACTGACTAACGCCGACAAGTTTCCGTCGCGATAAAATTGCCGCATGTTAGAGAGAGAAGCCAAGGCAAGAGAAAGCGTAAAAATAAAATAAAGGGAAAAGAACTTGACCGTATGTATCACGCTGCCCATTAATGGAGAGCCACGTCAAGTCACGGCGTTTATCGAAAAAGACCGCCATCGCGCAAAATGTCGTTGTCCAGTTGGCTTTTTCCCGGTCAATATTCAATATATAATGTGGACAAGGCAATTGGAAGTTTCATGAACAGCTGAACGGGTCATTTAAAGCAATAAAAAAACACAATTTTCAATTTTTCAACCACTAATAAAATTACTACATTCTTCTTCTTGCTAAAATAGTAATATTTAATGAACACGTTGCTACACGAGTTTGATGCCAAAAATAATTTACCTTTTTCTAGAATCAATTTATTTTTCTTAAAACATAGAAAAGAACTAACAATTAAGTTTTTTTTTTCTTTAGACTTTAGATGTAGAGTTTACTGCTTTTAACCTCTTGAAATTATAAATTCATTGTAAAAATTATAGTTTTTTTAGTACAAGTGATAGTCTAAATTATATTGAATAAATGTTTCTCATACACACAACTAAGATGTCATATGAGTTCAAACATAATATCTCTTGTCTGTAAATCAATATTTTTTTTTATTGAGTTAGATCTCGTTGACAAAATTTGATGTTTTAAATTGTGAGAAATAAAAGAAAGAGACAAAATTAAATGCTAATAGTGTCAATCATGGTCAAAAGAATGACATTGGTATTATGTTCAATGAATTGGTAATTATGAGGATATTACCATACAATTAATATTTATTATTATATTATTAAATAAGAGTCTAAAAAACGCAAACTCTAGAGTAGTAGTAGGTGATGAACTTAGCCCAAAAGAAAAGAATTCATTATGCTTCATTTAGACTGCAAAAAATGAGAGAAGAAGAAAAGTTAAGTGAAAACACAAAGTCCAAATTCTTTTAATATGCTATTTATTATTATTATTAATTATAAGTAATATCCTATTTTTTTTCCGAAAAAAATCGATAATTTAATAAATTTAAGTATAATGATCGAACAGACTTAAAAAAGGGACGAAATCAAGTCTTCATAAAGACCAAAACAGTTTCTTTATGGTTTCCCACCGTTAACGCGTAGACTCAAAGGTTCAAACGGCAACGATCCATCACTCTCTACCTCCATTTCAAATTTTCTCGGCGATTTTCTCTCTCACTTTCCGGCATTGTTCCAAACAAAGCTGCTGCTTTGCTGCTTCTTCTTCACAAGGTAAACATATGAGCAAATTCTCCACCGTCTTTACTTCCGTCATTTTGAGCCTTGTCCTTTTTAGTCATATTGCTAATTTTACACCTCTGTGTTTTTTTCTCCTTATAATTTCTTGTTTTGCTGTAGCTTAGTTAATCCAGAACTCCTCAGTTCTTCTTCTTCTTCTTCGCTTGCTCGCTGCGTTCGGATCTGTCCGGTCACTTGCTTCCGGCTTCAATTGATTCAAGCACTGTTTGCTTGACGAGAAAGTTGACGAAGATATCATAATCAAGCTTAGCATATGTGTGCCGTTGAAGTAGCAGAACGATTGGAGGTATGAGTTTTCTCAACTGTCGAACTTTGATGATTTATAATTTAGGAATTCAATTTAGCGTATTTTGCTTATGGTAGATTTGGATGAGTTCACGAACTAGTAGATTGATTTTTACTTTATTTTATTTTATTTTGCTTGGCGTTAATGGTGGTTCCGAACAATTTTTCCAGTAAGATGTAAAATACCGCAATGGCATATCTAGTAAATTCAACGAGAAATTATGTTTTGAATTAGTCAAAGAAGAAAATGTTGTATACAATAAACATGAATAATTTGACATGATAATTTTTCGACCGAGAAATCTAATTCACTGAATTTTCTGTAATTTTGTTTGAGCTTCAGGTTTGATTAAACAATTCGTCTCCTCTTAAAATTTAGTCATTGCAGTCTCGTGCTTCTCTACGCTATCACTTAGTAAATTATAGCATTTTGCATCTGATCTGGTCTCCCGAGAACACTATAAAGTTGCTGAAAGAAGAAGAAAAAAAAAAAAAAAAAAAAAACTCAACTGCTCCTATGTATTTTGACCAATTGATCTGTGGTAAGTCTTGACAAGGAATGAACTATTACTGGTGGTATTTTGTTGAAAAGTCTAAAAAAAATAAATGCTGGCTTTCATGACTATGTCCAACTATGTTAGATCAATTCTGTGATGTTTCTCAAAATAGTTGGGGAAACAAAAGTCCATGTGGGATTTAGATTGCAGATGATATGCGATTGATGCCATTGACAGAGCCTTATATCCCAATCTCTTTTCATTGAATTTTTCCAGTTGTTGCTTATGTTTCAGTAACTGTTCTCTCCATTTAAGAGTAACTGTTGTGGCGCGCTACTGATAAATTTTTGGTTTTGGTTCAGCGTGGTAGTTGGGTTTCATGATGATCAATAAGTTGCGAAACCAGGCTCAGAGCTATTGATGCAATTTTGTAGTCACCAAAATGAAGAAATCTTATGGCGGTATTGTGGCTGCAAGTTTGTTCATGCTGCTAGTTTTGAGATATGGCATCCTAAACTACCCCACTGGGGATAGTTTCTTGACCAATGCACTCTACACCAATACTAGTAATCCTCTTGAATGGTTAAATACTGTTCCACCTGCAGTTCAGAATCCAGAGAATGCTTCTCAAGTGATTTCTGCTGAGATTATAGTCTTTAGCCTCTTTGCTCAGAGGAATGTATCCAATGAGGAACAGCAAACTTTGCAGACATGGAACCTTTTGAAACACCTTATCAATCAAGCTCAGGGTTTGCCCCATGCGGTGGATGCTATAAAGGAAGCTGGAGGTGCATGGAATAGCCTTATGGCCTCAGTTGAAGAACAAAGACTTGTTTATACAAATGAAAGTTCACCTGGGAAAGCAAAAGAGAAGCAGTGTCCTTATTTTCTCAATAAAATGAATGGCACAGGAATTGATAATAATGTTCATAAGTTGCGGGTTCCTTGTGGCCTGACTCAAGGTTCTTCAATTACAGTTATTGGCGTTCCAAATGGACTTGTTGGGAATTTTCGGATTGAGTTGACAGGGGAGCCTCTTCCAGGGGAGCCTGATCCACCCGTTATATTGCATTACAATGTGAGGCTAAATGGTGATAAGCTAACCGAGGACCCTGTAATTGTCCAGAACACCTGGACTGTTGCTCATGATTGGGGTGAAGAGGAGCGTTGCCCATCCCCAACACCTGAAAAGAACAATAAAGGTTAAATTTCCTGCCTCATTTTTCTATTAGTCAGCTATGGCAAAAAGTTTAGTACATCGCTTCGTCTTTTGACATATTAAGTTGATAGTGGAATTGCAGTTTCAATTTTATGAAACAATTTGACATATAAATCAAGTTTGACCTTTTCCTTTAGCCCATTCTTCCATTTTTCATCAGGGTGTGCATCCATCAGATAAAAACTGTTTTCTTTATAAGTAATGCATATTAAGTTCAACCCTATTAAATAGATATTAGTACTTTGTTAGTTGCATAACCCAATTCAGACAGTCAGTGTTTCTGCAATACACTGTGGTGCAGTTATTAGTGACACTGAGAGCTATATGTGTATATATTTTTAACATCTGGGTCATAGCATGCTAAACTGTCTTTGTAATTTTTACTAAAGACTGAATATAATGTTTTAATGTGAAATCATGTTCAATGACTAGTTTCTGTCCAGTTCTATAAGGCCTATTTATATTTACTCTTTCTCTGTATTAAAAGTGTCAATGGTTGCATGTGCCAGTGGATGAGTTGGACCAGTGCAACAAGATAGTCGGAAAAACTGAAGAGCAGAGGATACGCTCCAACGTTTCAAGGCAGTCTTCAACTGTGCAAGACGGATCAAAGTCCAGAAGATACTTTCCATTTAAGCAAGGTTATCCATTTGTTGCTACACTTAGAGTGGGTTCAGAAGGAATCCAAATGACCGTTGATGGGAAGCATCTAACATCTTTTGCATTCCGTGAGGTAAGTTCTTCAATTTTAATTTTTCCTGTTGCATTTGAAAGATAAGCACTTGTCTCTTTGAATTCATATGCTGTTTTCCTGGTTTTGTTCAGACTTTGGAGCCATGGCTTGTTAGTGAATTAAGGATATCTGGAGACTTGAAACTAATTTCTGTCCTAGCCAGCGGTTTACCCTCATCAGAGGATTCGGAGCACATAATTAATTTAGAAGAACTCAAATCTGCTCCTCTCTCTCCTCACAGACGATTGGATCTCTTTATTGGTGTTTTCTCTACCGCAAACAATTTTAAACGAAGAATGGCTGTTCGAAGAACATGGATGCAGTATGCTGCTGTGCGATCAGGGGCAGTTTCAGTGCGCTTTTTTGTTGGTTTGGTGAGCTAAAGTCTTGTTCTTTGTTAAAGTATTGACAAAAATCAGCCATGTAAGATTGCATGGACAATTTTCAGTGGACCCAAAATGATCTTCTTTTAAAGGAAGGTCCTGATGATGGACAGAGTCCTGATTCTTTTCATACCAATCCACATCTTAGTTCCAGATTTATCATTTATTTTTCTATCATTAGGCATGGTAAGCATTAAAATGCAAATTTATGCTCTGTTTTTTCACCCAAAAAATGTCAGTTTATTACTTCTTTCTGTTTCTTTTGAGCCTGTTGTTAAATTATTCATCTAGTTTGAAACGTATTGCAGCACAAGAACCAAATAGTGAATGAAGAACTCTGGAACGAGGCACAAACCTATGGAGACATACAGCTGATGCCTTTTGTTGATTACTATGGCCTCATTACCTGGAAAACTTTGGCCATCTGCATCTTTGGGGTAAAAATCTTACTTTTCCTTGAACATGGGAATATCTGTTTTCTTGTTCTCATTGATTTAATCTCTTCAACAGACAGAGGTTGTTTCAGCAAAGTTTGTCATGAAGACGGATGACGATGCATTTGTCCGTGTGGATGAAGTGCTAGCTTCCTTAAACAGGATCAAGGTGACTCGTGGGCTGCTTTATGGCCTCATTAACTCAGATTCCCGACCTCATCGAAATCCAGATAGCAAGTGGTATATCAGCCCTGAGGTAATTTCTTTTGTTGATCCTATTTAAATATGAATGTATTCCTTCTGCATATCATACCATGCAAGCTGTGATTTTCTATTGGTTATCGAAAAGAAAGTATCTACTTCTCACATAACTTTCTCCATTCATCGGCCGCTTTAATTTAGGAATGGCCCGAACAGACCTACCCGCCATGGGCACACGGTCCTGGTTATGTGGTATCAAATGACATAGCAAAGGCAGTTTCGGCACGGTATAAGAAAGGCAGTTTAAAGGTAAGAAACAAACTACATTTTTAAACAATATAAAGAAAAGCGTGAAATGAGATGACAGAATGATTTCTTTATTTGACCATCTGAAAGTAAAAACACTGCTTTGTCATATCAGATGTTCAAGCTAGAAGATGTGGCGATGGGCATCTGGATTGCAGATATGAAAAAGGAGGGTCTGAATGTACAGTATGTGAAGGAAGAGAAAGTCTATAACGAAGGGTGCAAGGATGGCTATGTCGTTGCGCATTACCAAGGTCCGAGGGAGATGCTTTGCCTGTGGCAGAAAATTCAAGAAGGCCAAGTTGCTAAATGTTGTGGGGGCGATAGGTAGACAAAATTAGATTATCCATTGGAAACCTTTTATAGCTTCATTAGCCTCCATCGAAGCTGAAGAGAGAAATCTTGGCAACCTTATCTTTTTGCAGAGAGTAGTTGACGGTGTTGACCAAGATTGACCAAGGCGCTAACTAAAGAGGAGATATATTTTAGTGACTAGCCGACCACCATTGCTGTATATTTTAGTGATATTACATAGTGTGATGCCATAGGATATGTAGTGTTGAAATTTTGCGCGTTAGGATGCAAAAAAACTTACATGTAACAGGGATAATACTATTTTGCTACCCCGGCCAATAACAAAATGACTCATGAAAAAGTTATCCTACGTGTTATTGTGTTATTGGCCAGGATAACAAAAAGTGCAATCCTGAGTTTCCTTAGGATGATAGAGAGAGAGAGAGAGAGAGAGAGAGAGAGAGAGGGGAGAAATGTGTTGAAATGTATAGAATCTGCACGCAGTTAGCATGATTTACCTATCCTAATCTTTTTCTCACTCTTGGATCTTGCCCTTCTCATTTAACGAAAAAAATAAAAATAGAAAAAGGGCAAAATAGATATTGCAAAAGAACAATTCAATTCCATGTATCATCAACAAGAGTTCACATAGCAGATGCAGATCTATCTTGGCAAGAACCCATGTTCAGAAATTGCAATCTCAAATGCCTGAATCCTTTCCCCGGTGGCAAAACCATTGCGATCGTAAGATGATAATTCATGTATGTTGAGATCGTGGCACGCCTTGATGAGCTCCTCGCCGACGCGTTTAGCAGCTTCCTATCAGATGTCATAGCAGAATGAAGTTTAGAGAATTTGCGTTACTATCATCAAATGTGATTCTCTAAATTGACAGTGGCTGGCTGAGAGATCTTTCTTACACAAGCTTGGGGTGCACTTACACTGGTACTACAAGGCGAATTTTGACGCACAGATTTTTGCAGAGTGCTTCCATAGAACAAACAGTTCTTGTTTTGATCATCTACCAGCATAGCATACAACTGTTTACCTGAACAGAATACTGAAAGCCGTGGTCTTTTAGGCGTGCCATTATACTGATCAAGAAGTTGAAAACCATGATTTAGCGGATTAGAAACAAAATGAGCCCTAAGAAACACACTTAACTCAAGCATCACGTAGCACATTTTTCATCAAATGCAGGGAGGACGATATACCTTCTTTTGCGTTCTTCTGTTTCGAATTTTCGCACTTTCTGTTCGGGCATTCCCCCTTGCTCTCATTACCAACGGCATCACGGAGAAATCTACATGAATCACAGAATTTGCCAGTAAACCCATAATGCAAATTTGCATGCACCAGTGATATAGCTTTTCCTTATCTTTTTAGCATTGGACAAAAACACAGAACCATTGAGAAGGGTTTATATCTTTTGAAGAAAATAATAATAATCTAGTGTAAGTTGGCTTTGACTTACTTATTCTAGTCTGCATGGGTTGTTGAAAGCTGGAAGTTGCTGAACGAATCCCGAAAAGAGCAGAAGCCGAAAATTGCAGAGCAGCAACATTCCCAAGAGCCATACTCATACACAAGTAGTTCTTTAACTGTTTGACTTGCTGAAAGTGAACAATGCACTATGCCACTTCGGGGTCCGAAACATCAAAACACACGCTGGAAATATTGAAAAACGCAAAACAAAGCCGTTCAGGAATTTCATCAAACACTTTGTGTGCAGTCCTTTCAGAAAGTTCAAATTGTAAACATCCTTGCATCAGCCGATTCAGCCATGACCCATCAATGGAGAAGAGACAGGCTTTCGCTCTGGCGGCTCTCTGGATTGTTGAAATTATATCTTCACCCTTTGAACTTTTTTTTATTGGACGCCCTTTGAACTCTGGAAGGGTGAAGATAGACATGAATGCGTCTTGTATGAAAATTCGCAATCTTTTCATTTTTTACGTTTCAATAAAAAATGTTTTTTTTCTCCAAATTGTGACGTGTCATTCGTCCCTAATTCCACGTCACTGTAAATACTTGATAAAAATACATATCCACGTGTTATTAGGAATCCCGCGGTTTCTAAAATAATCACAAATAAAATTCCAGATATTTCTTTGGGAGACTTTGGAAAAGCCCAAAGGAGAGAGAAAATTTTTAAAAGAAGTAAAAATGGACAAAATTGCCCTTATTTATTTGTTGCTTTCTTAAGAAATCCTTTACATTTGCATGTCTTTAGTTTGAAAGTTGAGAGGTTATTCTGTCTTTTTTCAAAAAGCTTTGGCTTTTTCCAAAAGTGAAAGTTTTTTTATGGGTAAAACTTAAATTTACTTATTTCTTTTGTCCGGAAGTTCCAGATCTTTCTACAACCTTCTTCCTCACAGTTCTTCCCCTCTTAAAACCTGACCAGTCCCAAAGCCGAAGCCCTATTCTTTCTCTCTCTCTCTCTCTTTTTTTGTTTATTATTTAAATTCTTTGTGATTCTTTAACTTCCCCAAATCTCTCTCTGATTCTCCTGAAAATTCTCTCTTTCTTTGTTCTTGATCACAAATTAGCAGAAAGTACCATGGCTTCTGAAGCAGAGGCGTCTGAGATTGCTTCGTTTTTTGAAAGGATTGTGAGGGAGAGAGACCTGTCTCTGTTCGTGCCCTTCATCTTGGGCCTGGCAAGCGCCACCCCGAGAACTGACCCGGAAAACCCAGATCACGACAACCCAGATCAAGAAAACCCTGGAAGGCCGACCCCGCATGAAAGACTCATCTTCATCAACCCTTTCGCTCAGACTATGATGGTGGTCGAAGGCGATTCTCTGCAAGAGTTGGGTATGAAGGATGGCCAGCCACCGGCCTCGAAAGCCTCCATTGATGCCATGCCCTGTGTAAAGATTGTTGAAGGTGATGGTGGGTCCGAGTGTGTGATCTGCTTGGAGCAGTTTGAGATTGATGGTGTGGCCAAAGAGATGCCTTGCAAGCATAGGTTTCACGGTGGTTGTATAGAGAAGTGGTTGAAGATTCATGGGTCTTGCCCAGTTTGTCGGTATAACATGCCTGTTGATGAGGAAGAGCCGGGGAAGAAGATAGATGGCGCGGACAGAGAGAGGAGGGTCGAGGGAGAGATTAGGGTTAGCTTTTATGTCCAAGAGAGCACGAGAGCAAGTGAGGATTCTGAGCAAACACCTTCAGGTGATTTTAATGCCAGTGATTCCTCTTCAAGCCCAGCAGCTGATCACGATGATATGCAGAGTTAGAAAACAAAAAATTTAAGATTTATTCTGTTCTTACATATTTGTAGAAAGGAACTAGGAAGTGATTTGTACAGGCTCGGAGCTTTAAGTTTCATCCGGTGAAATTGTATTTCAAATTTCTTTTGCCTCCTTTTTCAACTTTTATCATGATACGATGGTAAGGAGGAATATCAAAGTGAGTTGATGATGCACAGATCTAAATGCTATGCAGAATTTCGAATTTGGAGTTGATCGTATTCACACAATTCTTTATTTTTTCAAAAAGGGTTATTTTTTCTGTTGTTTTGAGTGAATTTCAATCCAAAAAAAAAAACTGAAACTTTTTATTCAAATATGTACATGGTAATTGGCTAATACAAGTTGATGAAAGTCTGGGATATGATGGGTTTTAAGCATAATTAATTTCTATCTTCAAGAATCTTGATCCCTTGGTACCTTCCAAGCATCAACAGGGTGGCCATTGGATTTGTGCCTGGTGATTCCAGGAAGGTTGATCCATCAACTACTCTTAACCCCTTCACACCATATACCCTGTAATCTTTGTCAACAACTGACCCCACAGAGCAACCACCATGATAGTGGTAGAAGGTCCTCACATTCTTCTTGCACAATTTTCTTAGCTCATCTTCAGTGGACATCAACTCATTTTTGCGTTCCAACCCCAGGAAGAAAGCAATTGATTCAGACCTTACAACTCGCTCAAGCAACTGCCCTAGCTTTACGCATCTTGCCCAATCCTTTTCCTTTGCTAGATAGTTAAAAGTCACTGATGGGTTTTCTCTGGGGTCTGTGCTGTTCAGTTCTAGCTTTCCTTCTGATTCTGGAAACGCAAGTTTGGCAGCAATTGGCATTACTGTTGCATTGAGGCTAATAGGTAAAATTCCTGCCTCAATTATGATTTTGAAGTGATCTGCTATGCCGACAACTTTTGGAGGTTCTGGTGGGAAATTTTTGGGCTTAGAGTCAGCTAAGAGTGCAATGCCAGGATTGTCTTTCATTCCTTTTCCAACCCCCTTTAAGTCGGCTGCTAGTTGGATATTGAACTTCTTTATATGTTTCTGAGGGCCAATGCCACTTAACAATAAAATCTGAGGGCTGCCTAAGGCCCCTGCTGCTAGTATCACATCACCCCATGAACATGAGTTCTCTGGCTGGTTGAGGTAAGCATCGTAAGTTTGGCTCGAATTGCCGTCGCTCTTGATGAATCTTATGCCTCTAGCTATTGTCTCATTTCTGTTACCTGCAAAACCATTTAGGAATTCAACCATATAAAGGCTTTTTATCAGTAAAGAACTAGCACCAGTTTCATGCTTTACCTTTTTCACGAAAGATGACATTCTTCACAGTTGCATTTAAAAGAACTGTGATGTTGTTTGGATTCCCTGCCTCTAGAAGATCAGCTGACGTGTGTCTTCGTCCCCATTCATCAAATACACTCCCACCAACCTTTGTTCCCTCAATATGCTCCAAACTAAAACCATTATATGGGAAAATTCCTGCTTCAAGAAAGCTAAACTCAGCAACATACTGCCATGGGGTCAATTCAGGTTTAAAGACAATTCTCGACTCCACCCATTGATAAGCACCCATTACCGCCTCCTTATCCCACCCAACTTTTTGGACAAAATCCTCACTTGCTCTACTATAAAACCCACCATTTATAGCAGATGATCCTCCTAGAACTCTTCCTCTGAGATTGGGAACACCGTCATTGGAGATAAAGCTCTGTGCAACTGATGTATATTTATCAGTTTGAAGCAATGAGAGCCCATAGTTCTTTGTTTCCAACACCAAGGGATTTCCATATGGTGAGCTACCTCGTTCCACCAAGAGCACTGAGAATTTCTCAGAGAGGGTTGCAGCTAGGGGACAGCCAGCGGTGCCTCCTCCAACGACAATGTAATCGAAGGACTTGCCTGAGAGGTCATTGACATCTGAAGTCATATGGGGAAGCGTTCGTCCTACAATCACAATTAGCAAAGCAGGATATCAATGCAGAACTTCTAAATGAGATATTTGCTAAAAATAAACCGGGTAATGGTAGTAGCATACCTTGAAGCCATGAGGAACATAAAGCCAAGTCAACAAATAGGAGGAGCAGATAAAATGAAAAGCCCATTACCAAGAATAGTTTGTTGTAGTAGGAGTTCCAGGCTTGATGCTTCCATATAACTGTGGATTAAGGAGAGGCAGGCATAGTTTATTTCCGTAGGGGGTGGGACAGACAATTATAGAGTTAGTTGGTGCTAGTAGCATATTATTATAATTGATTGATTTCCTCTGCATTCATTAGATAACATGCGCATGGCTTAGCTAGTAATCCATCCTTTTTTATTGTTGGGCGTCTAATGATTTTGTTTCTATCATGATTTCTCTCGCCCTTCACTGGTTTTTCCTTTAGAATGTGTAGTGGAAAATTGTATCTAAATAATGCCCTGCCTGCCCTTGACAAACATAGAAAATACATTTCAAGAACGCTCTGATGTTATTGATTGACATGATTATATCAAGTCATGCGACATGTAGCTATAAAGTAGGTATCATATATCTACAAAACATTCTATACGTTCTAAAGTGTCTTATGACCCAAAAAGCGAGTTTGTTAAGTTTAATTTAGGAACTTCATGATCAGACAGGAGCAGTGAGCAGTTTCTGGGTTGGCATTCAACACGCGTTCATGTACGCACATGAGAGAGAGAGAGAGAGAGAGAGAGAGAGAGAGAGAGAGAGAGATGTATCCACACAATATATTATACCTTCTTTTGATATGAATATACTTTCAAAAGTCCTTGGAGGTCCATACATATAACAATGTACATAGTATATAAACAAAAGATTAGCACTTAATGGGAATTAAGTTTGCTCCATAGACTACATATAACTAAACCCAGATGGTTTCAAACTTGAGGTCTTAAATTCCCTTGCAATTCAAGTCTATTACTTTTGGACCAGAATCAATGTCATTCTGATATTTTCTGTTCAGATCAATTGTGTCCAATAATCCAGACTTTCTCAGATGCTGGCCACTTTTGTCCCTTTGTGTTGGTGTCCTTTTAGAAATTGGTTGCTCAACACAGATACCATCAGAAATGGGACTGCTGCTTCTCTTCCTCCCAATAACATGACTGTTTGTAACATTATTCCATGGCTTATTTTCTGGGTGGATGTCCATCAATGGTAGCTCCACACAGGTTGTATTAGACTTTTCAGGATCACCACCATGCTTATGCATTGGTTGCTTCTCTTCCTTCCTTCCTGAACTTTCAGAAGATGTCAAGGAACTTTCCATGGAGCCTCTCATTTGTTTCCTCTCTACGTATTTTAGGCTTGAAGTTCCTGTTTCAGTTAATTCTGAGAATGAAGAACTGGGACATCCATTGTTAACCATTGAGACTAACTGAGTGAGTTCAGCCTTTGCTAGTTCTACTCCCACTGAAGAAGAACCATACCCAGAAAGAGTTTCTTGTGCTTTCTTTAATACTGTTTGTAAATACTTCCCTTGAGCTTCAATTCTTAGCTGAAGATGTCTCTGCACCTGAAAACAGAACTCGGGGTTTGTTGGCATGCATTGGTAGTTTTTAAATCTGTTTATGAATTGAGGATGGGTTTATGTTGGTTTATCGGTTTTACCTCAATTTGTTCATGAAGTTTCCTCTGCACTTCCATTTGCAATTGGAGAGACTCGGCTATCTGCAAGCTTCTGATAAACATAACAACACTTAATCAATAGGAGTTCTCTGTGTTGTCATTTCCATCTAAATTCATCAAAGAGATGGGATCTATTTTCTAACTATATTACTCATTAATCTGACAGTGAGTTTCATCACTGATATCCGTGTCGAAATGATCATCACTGCTCTGAATCTCTTTGTAATCTGCATCAGGGAGGACAATCAATATTAACATTTCAAGAAGATGAAGAAAAAAAAAGAAGAGTAAAGATGATGATCCTTTATAGTTTTTATAATCTAATGAAGCATTGGAGTCACCTTCTTGCTTAATGTCAGTGCAGTTTTCTGACTGTTGGCTTTTCCCTAGCCTGTATTTCTGCACAAGAAAACAAAACAGTTTTACAGTTATGCTTTTCCATAATGGTCTGAAAAAAGACTGGATGTGATCAACCAAGAAAAGGGAGAAATATGCCTGTAAGTGGCTCTTTAGGTGGTACAGAGTGAGTCCATGAATTCCCATCACCCTCATCAAACTCTTTGGTGTGGCCTCTGCCCATATGTGAAACAAAGACATTAGAACTTTGTATAGAAACAGAAAGAAACTAAAAAGGGATTTGAAGAAGAATATCAATCAAGCTTATATACTCAACTGTCTGCCCCTCCAAGCTGAGTGACTGCTTCAACAAATCTTTGATGAAGTTCTGGAGTCCATTTTAGCCTGGGCTTTGCATCAGTGGACAAAACCAAATTCATATTCTGATTTTGCATATTCTGCAGCAGACCCATTTTCGTATTGTGGATGAGAGAGAGACAGAGAGAGAGAGAGAAAGAGAGAAGAAGGCAACATAAATGTTGGTTAGGAGCCTTAAAAGCTTTGATCCAATCTGTGGCAGCTATAGAGCTCTCTTTATAATTTGGAGTAGTTGGCCTGTCCTGTGTTCTCACTCCATATCTGGGAACATAAGTGGGGTTATGTTGGGGGAATATATGCCATGAGCTGTAGTTCCTCCTTTCCTTCCATCTCTCATTTCATACCAACTTTTCTTTTCTTTTTTTTAATTTTATTTTCTCACTTCTTTGACTTGAAAGGGGTGGAGAGAATCTCTGATGCAGCAAAAACAGAGAAAGCAACACAGTTCAATTTGAGTCTTAAAAGGAGAGAAAAGAGGAAAAGTGTATGGTTTGTTTTATCTTGCTGTTTTCCCACCTCTCTCTCTCTCTCTCTCTGCTTGATTCCCTGATGAATAAGAAACCCCACCATGATGAATAATGGGTGCAACTTTCCTACTAGTGTGAGGAGCAATGCAGAAAAATATGAATAAAGAAATAATTAAGTTGATGGGAACGTCATAATGGATATTTCTTTTGGTGACTGAAAGGGAAATGGGTCTTTCTTTCTTTTTAAATTTATCTCCCTTTTATTTATTTATAAGTTTCTTTTCTGAGGAGGATGTGGTGTGATTGGCAGATTCCTTTTGTTCTTTGTAAGGGTGGAGGAATCAAAGAATCTAAGGTTGGATTTTGGGACCCCAAACCATAACGTATTTTTCTTGTAAAGAAGTATTCCAGAAAAAGTGAATCAAATCATCAATTTTTAGTGAAATAAAGATATATACTTTAAATTTCTATGTGAACTTTACATTATTATTTACTTTTCTATTCCATCCAGAAATTAAATTAAATTAAAATGAGTCTTGTATGAAATAAAGATTAAAATTTGGATCCAAATAAATACAGGAGAATCTTGGTGGCTGAGTTTCATAAGAAGCTGGTCATACATCCTATATTGCTAGGGTTAATATACAGCACTAAATGCCACTAGAGGTTACATCAATCAATGGTTCCTGCCTTGGATGTTTCACAGGCAGGTAAGGAATCAAGTATAATTGCTTCATGGACCTAAAAACTCATCACACTTTTCCTGTTTTCCTTTTTTCTGATATATAATTCTGTCCATTGATCATGCTCAAAGAAAAACCTGACATTAACACTTGGATTGAATTAATATACATAACCAATATTATTAGTTAACCTCTTTTGTGAATTCAATTGTGATGATAAGTTAACCTTCTCTCTCTCCCTCTCTCTCTCTCTCTCTCTCTCTCTCTCTCTCTCTGTGATGCATGCCAACACAAAATGAAATGACATAAAGGGCAATCAACAGGGCTCACTCTGCATAAAAGTCCCATAAAGAAATATATTCCAAAGGGATTGTTAGCTTTAATTCTGTAATCCATATCCAAACTGAACTGAATAAAAGAAATTTTCACCCCCAAAAAGAAAAGAAGAAAAAGAAAAGGAGACCACAATGGCCAACAACAAATCGTAAAAGTCAATTGCATCAGATTGATCTTCAGATTTCTTGGGTTGTGGTCAAGAGTTTGATCACTGGAATCAAAATCCAATCATTGATCTTCAAAGGCTTGCCATCCCAGTGTTACACATTCAGTTGGTCTGCTGCATTGATAAACAATGTCCCAGGATTCAAAGCTGATCAAGTTTAAGATACGAATTTATATATCTTAGCTTGCTATTAAAAGTTTAAGATACTAATTTATGTTCAAGCATTGGATCCTTACAATCCGAAAATCCCTATCAGTTGACTCGCCGCGTGTTAATTTAAACTACAGTAATTACTATACTAATCAGGTAGTTACCATCATAATTCCTTCATCTAAAATGGGTAACTGTAAGATTGTAATGGTAGGAACCTACAAGTGATAGGTCATCTAGTTTCATGGAAGAGGAGAGTTCTTCCTGAGCAAGCATTTCATTTGCTTCTACTTTCCTGAACTAATATCCTTGGTGGCAAGCTCATATTCAAAGCAAGGAATAAAATTATTGACAAGTTCTTATGGTATGTGGCCCGAATGTTTGAAAAACAAGAAAAGAAGAAGAGTTATTGAAGTACCTTTCTCTTTAACCAGCTGCTGTACTTGAAGCTCCTTTCTTGCTTTAATATATTCCATAACAGGTAAAGGAGATTCTAGGATGATGCCAAATGGCCCCTGCTATTTTTTTAGGTCAGTAGGAGAAGGTCCAGTGAATCAAAAAGTCATTTATATAAATAAAAATAAATAATAAATAAATAAAAAGGTACCTCATCAATTATTATTCCTCAAAGGACCCATTGGTGGAGATCTCACAATATAAAAAGCATGGATAGAAGATGAGAAGAATATGGCCTCAGGAATCAAGAAAAGTGAAACAAAAGGAGCCTGTCAAAATCCCACCAAAGAATATATTTCAAAACTAATTGGTGCAATGCAATATTTTGTCAATCACACAGTCGCTTACTGAAAATGACGTGAGCAATATGTCACCAGTCAATTTCTGTAACGCCCAACCCAAGTCCATGGTTAAGAAGGAAACTAGTACACAACTAACAACTTACATGCTTTTCTTGCACCTGAGTTCTTAAAGAGCTAGAGCGAAATGCACAAGGTTAATTACTGTCTTCTTTCTTTCTTTAAGGGGAGAAGGGTTTCTGTTTAACTGTACTGAATTCAGCTCAAATGCATTGATAAACAAAGTGGCAAGCTCTAAATTTCAAGGGAAATCACCTTCAATAAAAATTAATGGCTCAAAAACATATCAAACTTTAGTATTTAAGCAGTATATTGGTGTATTAAGAATGTACTGGTCCAATGACCAAACCAAATGTATGCAATACTTGTAGAAGGAACGCGTCTAGAGAGCCGACAAGCCAATGCTCAGAATGGTCAACTTTCTGTTGAAGTTTCTGTCAATATTACTTGTCTGTCCACAAGGTATGCTTAGCTGATTATGCAAGCAATAGGTTTATTTTACATCTTAAATAGCATGTAGAAAGCTATACATAGGGGCCTAGCTAGTCTCAACACAGTAGTTATCTCACACTAGTTAAAATAAGTGATGTCTATTTCTGGAATCTGTACGAGGCACGCCATCTTTGTCAAAGACCCCAAGACTAGACTCAGACAAAACACAATCATGAAGAATATTCCCTCAAATAATGCAGGCAAGACTAACTTATTTCCAGCAAAACGATACGACTGATGCAATAATACATCTTCGCTGGCATCAGTGAATCCAAGACATAGCAGCATGGCACTGTTACATGGAGAGACAAAGCCCTGGCTCAATTGGATTCAAAATTCTCAAAACAAATAGGGTAACTCTAATTTCTGTTTAATTCATGTCAGGCCTAACCGTGATTTAGAACTTCAGAATAATCTATGGAATCGTTTCCACAGCATTCGACATCTATTTTTATTTCCTATCTTTCTAAGAAACTAAAAAGAGCTAATAATGAGTAGCTACTACTTCACCTACTTTTTCAACATGACGAGATCGCTGAGCCCATTTCAAGACTTAAAAACAAATAAATAACCATTAACTCCACCTCAGCCTCCCAAAGCAGATTATAAAACCAACATAACTATGATATGAAGTCTCTCAAAGCTAAAAGGATTGGATTGTCAAAATTCTACCACTCTATAGTTCTATTACCGGCTCATCTTTGGCCAACATATTCAACTGGATTGGTGATGCCACGACACCGAATTCTCCATAGTTGAGGAAATTCTGAGACTCCATGGATAAGGGATGCCTACACAAGTCATGAATCTCCACAGAAAAGCAGACGGAGTAAGAAGCTGAGCAACATTATGACCAGGCAGAACATAGGTGTTTACACTGTATTTGACCGACCAATGAGAGGACCACACGTGGAAATAAGGGATCCACGGAGATGACCCACCAGAAAGTCACAGTCGACTGTGACCTACAAATCACCATCGGCAGGGAGAGCACTCGGCACCCATGATTGCTGATCGCATAGTAGACGACTCATTCCATCCAGTATTTCTCACAAGTACACATGAAGCCACCTCATACAATATCCAGAGTCCAACATCGAAATTTCACTCAAGATGTACACCTCCCAAAATCTATAAGAATGGGCACAAGTCCCAAAAATGAGGTAACTCTGTTCAAATTACTATTCACTTCGTACGTATTCTAATTTAAGTATCGGAGAGCCTTCGGCCGGTACCACATCAGTGTCATAGGGCTTACCCAGCGCTCTTTGTCTTGCAGATCAATCGCTCTATCGAAGCTCATACAGGACTGAAGCAGACAACATCACTAAGTTGGGCCTAGAAGTGTCAGACCATTTTTGAGCATCAACAGTTTGGGGCCGTCTGTGGGAAGCGATATTAATCGACCCACTACCTTTGCCCTATTAAGATGGGAACTGCATCAGTACCATTGTTCATGATGACATAGGGGTCACCATTCAGCAAGCAAAGCGGGGCAAACCCAGCACTGCCCCCAGGCACACCAGCGGGCTATCCATCGACATTCCAAACCGCTACTGAAGATGAGCTTCTAGCCCAAATCGCAGCATTATGGTAGGACATGGCAAAAATGTAGGAACACAACAATAATCTTTTGTCTAAAGTGGATGAAATGCAGAAGCAGCTCGATCAGCAGCAAACTCGGAACATTCAAACTAGTCAATCTTCCCAGAGCGTGTACACACCCAATCGGCAAGGGAAGGGAAAAGAAGGGATGAAGGCAACGCCCGCCCCTTCTAAGTGTATGATCGTCTCGGCTCTTAAAAATAAGCCATATCTTCCCCAGGTGTATTTCGATTGTTGCCACCGATTGATGGATCGACAAGAAGAAAGGGACGAGTCACCAATTAGAATTGAGGCACGCCTTAACAATTCTCAAATATGGGTGTTAGGCAATAAATCGCCCATTCGGCGAGTGTAAGGTCTAGAATCAACAAGGGACTCAGATCCTGAGTACATCCCGTTCGAGACTCAAGAAACCGCCTACTGTTCCGCTACGCCGAGTAGACACCAAATAGCGAGAGAAGCTTCATGTTACTCTAAGGTCCACCCCACGAGGACGCCATGCCGAACGGAGGAACTACCTAGCTGAGACCCAGTTATCCACCTTCTCTTACAGAAGGTTCATATAATGGAAGATGATACGTTCTCAAGAACCCGCATAGAGTAAACCTCAACCAAGACCATTTACCGATGTCGTAAAAAATTCCAAACAGGACAAAGATGTACAGACTCTACACGTACCGTTCTATATGAGAGTCGAGGACCCTTTGACCCATCTGTACACATTCCAGTAGGCACTGGGATGTATGGGCCTCAACAACGAAGGACAATGCCTCATATTTCCATCTACGCTTACAGGGGCAACACTCAACTGGTTTTATAAGCTAGAACCTAGTACGGTAAATTTATTTAATGAGTTGAAACAGATTTTCCTTAATCATTTTGTGATCTAGACAGACCGATTGTATGACGATTTGTACACCATTCGGCAACGGGATGACGAACCATTACGAGAATACGCTGCTCGATTTAGCCACGAGTACTCTCGATGTCCAGAAATCAATGATAGGGCAGCCTTTGGCGCCTTCAAGAGTGGCCTTCAGTCATCTCATTTTTGGTATATGGTGCATATTAGCAATTGGCATACTATGACGAGTTAATGAAGCAAGCTACCATTCATGCAAAGGCTAAATACTTCAATTCAAAGCCCGGGCCCTCGGCTCGATAAGGATAATCCGATGAAAGGAAGTTTTCAGCACAAAAACTTCTGTATACAGTCACATATAAATCTAGCAGCCATAAGAGTAAGGACGACACTCGTCCTCGACAAGAAGGCTACAAGAAGAACAAGGGAAGATACAATAATAACCTTCACCGAGAACCGTTGGTGAACCATGATTAAGGGCAAGAAGTCTTTACTTTGCTCAACACCTCATACTAGGTCGTCCTCATGAACGAACAAGAGATCATTCCCAAACCAGCCAACAGAAAGCCTAATCGATAGGATAACCGGGATACTGGAAAATTCTGTCGGTATCACCAGCATAATAGCCACGATACAGAACAATGTATTAGCCTGAGAAAGATTATCGAACGCCTCATTCGGGAGGGCAAGCTAGATTAATACATATTAAGGCCTTAGCAAATTCCAGCCCAAGCTCCCAACTGACAAATCAATATGATTAACACTATCAGTAGAGGTCCGACCTTAGCAGGTGTATCTAACCGGTCTATGAAACAGTATGTCAGGGTGGCCTAGTATCCCCAAGTCTTCGACATTGAAAGCAATAGACACCGGAAAGTGTCGAAGATCCAATAGGAACATATCACCTTTTAAGAGGAAGAAGAAAAAGGGATCCTTTACCAGCATGATGATCCCCTGATTATCAGAGCTGAAATTGCCGACTTTGACGTAGGACAAATCCTTGTTGACACAAGCAACTCAGTCAACATCATTTTCACCAATGCATTTGGAGAACTTGGGATAGATGATAAGCATGTCAACCGATAAGTCACTCATCTCCTCAGTTTTTCAGGAGATCTGGTCTAGCTCGTCAGCAGCATCAGCTTGCCCACAACCTTCGGCGTGGCCTCACAAAAAATCATGGTGTACGATCAGGCATATAACATTATTATTGGCCAAACGGCACTCACCGGAATCAAGGCACATCTCTCCCCTCATATAATGCTAATGAAATTGCTAACCTATTATGGCACGAGAGTCATCAGGAGAGATTAGCTCAGCGCACGGACTTGCTAAGCAATGACACTTAAGTCAAAGGCTCTTAGGGCCCCCATGTAAGCACTTTCTGGGGCAAGTGTGTCGAACGACAATGAATCGCCAGATGATCCAAGAGATGAAACTCTCATGCCACAAGCCAGAAGACTTGGATACGGTGGTCTTACACGAGAATCATCCCAACCAATGTGTAAAGATGGGTACTACACTAACGACAACCCTCCGATCTGAGTTCATCCAATTCATACACCTTTATTTCGAAGTGTTTGCTTGGTCATATGACAACATGCTGGGCATCTCTCCTGAAGTCATTTGCCATAAGCTTAGTATTTCCCCTGCTTATAACCCTGTGCGCCAGAAGCGACGATCATATGATGCCGAACGGTATGAAGCCATGAAGGCCGAAGTCGATAAACTTCACAACATCGGCTTCATCCGAGAGGCTACCTACCCAGTAGGTCAAACTCTGTAATGGTTCGAAGATGAATTGCGAATGTGTCAAGACTATACATATCTAAATACGGCTTGCCCGAAGCACATCGACAACACCATGCAAGTCTATGTTGACAACATGTTGGTAAAGAGTCAGACTACCGATCAACACCTCCACAACTTACCCCTAATGTTCGACACTTTAAAAAAATACTGAATGAGATTGAACCCGACAAAATGCGCATTCGGTGTATCTTCCAGGAAATTCCTCTGCTACATGATCAGCCAACGAGGGATCGAAGCAAACTTGAAAAAATAAAAGTTGTGATAGACATGGAAAGGCCAAAGACACAAAAAGATATTCAGAGCCTCACAAGGTGTGTTGCGGCCTTAGCAGGCTTTATTTCAAAGGCTACGGATAAGTGTGCACCATTCTTTAAAGCCTTTAAAGGAAGCAAGGAGCATATCACTTGGACGGCCAAATGTGATTTCGCTTTCCAAGAACTGAAGGACTACACGAGTAAGGCACCGTTCCTTTCAAAACCCCTTCCTGGGGAAGTCATTTTTCTCTACATATCCATATCACACACTGTCGTAAGCTCTGTACTGATACAGAAACCAGAAACAGCCAAACTACCAATCTTTTATGTCAAGCATTCTAGAATGCTGAGCTTTAGTACCTTTCCCTCGAGTAACTGGCTTTCGCTCTTATCATCTCAGCGCGCAAGCTCCCCCCTATTTTTAGGCTCATACTATCATCGTCCTAACTAATCAACCACTACGACAGGTCTTCCAGAAGGCCGAGACATCTGGCCAATTGGTCAAGTGGGCGATTAAGTTAGGGGAGTTCGATGTCCAATTTCGACCCAGACCAATGGAGAAAGGCCAGGCCGTCGCAGATTTTATATCTAAATTAACTCATTCGGAAGCTCCTAAATATTCGGATGCCACAATGGCATTAGCTAGAAACACCTTGACGAATGACAAAGGCTTCGACCCTACAATCCCAATTTGGGTCTTATATGTCAACGGTTCAACGACGTCGGTCTTGTCCTAACCACTCCTGATGAAGTCAAGATTGGATATGCTATCTATTTCAACTTTAGAACTTCCAATAATGAGGGCGAATATGAAGCCCTCTTAGCTGGCCTTCGATTAGCAAAGGATATGGTGCTAGGCATATCAACATACATAGTGACTCCTAACTTGTTGTCAACCAGGTGACGACCGACTTTACCGCCAAAGACGCTCCATGACAGCCTAGCTATCGGCAGCACATCAGTAACTTCAAAAAATTTCTTCCTACAAGATTCGGCAAATACCAAGGTCTAAGAATAGTCATGCCGATGCTTTAGCAAGACTGGCTTCGGCCATAGACAATAAAATTGGGAGGCAAATTCCCATAGAAATCTTGACACAGCCAAGCACGGTCGATTCTCCAGTATGTGTCGTATGGTATGCTGACACTTGGATGACCCTCATTTTCTCTTACCTGACGAACGACACCCTACCAAATGACAAGGCCTTAGCCCGCAAAATACGGTACTGATCTGTGAGGTACACCATTATTAGTAATGTCTTTTACAAACGTGGCTACACCACACATTACCTCAAGTGAGTCACTGCCAAAGAGGAGGACTATGTCTTCCGAAGATCCATGGGGGCGTGTACAGCAATCACTCCGATTCTCGGTCGTTGGCTCATAAGGCGTTTCGACAGGGCTATCTCTGGCCAACCGTACATCGCGACACAATCGCCTTGGTGAAAAGGTGTGAAAAATGCCAGAGATTCAGCAACATACCCCACGTGTCTGCTGAACCATTGACACCAATCGTAAGCCCATAGCCCTTGGCCCAATGGGGGCTAGATCTTACCAGCCTAATGCCGTAGGGAAAAAGACAAGTCAAGTACGCTGTGGTAGCTATAAACTACTTCACCAAGTGGGTAGAGGCCGAGGCACTGGCGACCATTACTGTAGCACAGATAGAAGATTTTGTATGGACTCACATATGCTGCCGATTCGGTATCCCATATGCAATCATCACCGATAACGGCAAGCAATTTGATTTGGACCCATTTCAATAATTTTGTAATCACCCAAAGATAAATCTATTTTTTGCCTCACCATCTCATCCATAATCAAATGGCCAAGTCGAAGCCATAAACAAAATCATCAAGAAAATCATGAAACGTCAACTAGACAACGCTAAGGACGACTGGTGGGAAAAGCTTCCAGAGGCACTATGGGTCATTCGGACATCCTTCCGAACGTCCACAAGGAAAACTCATTTCTATATTGCCTTTGATTCGAAAGCAGTTGTACCAAATGAAATTGGTGAAACCTCCTATCGAATGGCAACCTTTGCACCCGTAGGCAATAAAACATAACTTGCCCTTAACCCAGATTTAGGTTAGGAACGCCGAATGCAAGCAAACCTTCGGAATGAGGCCTACAAACAACTTGTTTCAAGATATTATGATTCAAGAGTGAACCTCGCTCTTTCTAAATCGACGATTGAGTCATGCGCAAGGTATCGCTCGATACCAAGAACCCAGTAGAAGGAACCTTCAACCCTTCTTGGGAAGATCCATATGAAATCATAGGCTTACCAAGGCTTGAACATGGAAGGCACAGCCAGCTTCCTCCCGAAGAAACCTTTTCGGCAGCTCGTCTATCTCGCCCAGGTCCATCTGCTAACCAACAATCATATGGTTAGCAAATTGGACTGACTTTGGAGGATAGGCAAGTGTGATAAGGTCAGCAGGCTAGTCATCATCCTCCTCCTCAACTGCAAGGATGGCTTGTAGGTGGTCTGGCACCAGTGGTTTCTTCGGTAGTGGTGCTATATCTATATTAATGACGACAGGCCGCTTGCAGGTGACCTGCTGATAAGCCTCTTAAGTGGCAACTAGCTCATCTGTATTTCGTTGCTGACTGTAAAAATGTCAGATCTGATCGCAAAGAGTCTGGTTTTCCATATCAGACTCCGATGGCTCTACCGTTTTCTTTTGGGCCGAGCTACTGCCTTCGGTCAGCGCTCCTGCTACCTAGCCTGGTTCCCCGCCATAAGCTATCTCTTGGACAACTCTGACATTGCTCTAACTTTCGTCACTACAAAGAAAGAAACATTCAGTAAGGCAGATTATAATAAAAGTAATAGCTATCGAACGGTAATGGCGGATACTTACTTTTTTCTTCGCCCATGAGCTTGGCCTTCACCAAATTTGGGGTAAGGAGAAGATCTGGTAAATTCAAATGGCAGCTGGAACTTTCATCATCATCTGATCGACCTTCTTAATGTCCTCCTCTGTAGGGATCAGCTTGTAATAACCCAAACCTTAATTAATATTTAACTATTAAACTATTAAGAGAAAAAGACACTTTTGCCCTTAGAATATTCTAGGAAAGGAAAAGTTGACTTTTTGACCGAGAAATAATTTGACTATTCTACTTGTATCGTTGCGTAGAGCGCGACGAAATGAGCCCGTAGACACGGAGTGGACTCGAATCGGAGTTATAACGAAGAAAATACGGTCAAAATACTTAGAAGGGCAAAGTGGTAATTTTTGAAGTCAGGATTTTTAAAAAAAAATATGACTCTCTCTCTCTCTTCCCTCACTCTTCTTCCTCAGACCACAGCCCCCCCTCCCCTGTTTTTTTTTTTCTCTAACCCCTCCCCTTATATCTAACTGGCCAATGAGAGGATCACATGTGAAAATAAGGGACCCATGGATATGACCCACCAGAAAGTCACAATCGACTGTGACCTACAAATCACCATCGGCAAGGAAAGCACTCGGCACCCATGATTCCATCCAGTATTTCTCACAAGTACACGTAGAGCCACCTCAGACAATGTCCACATTCCCACATCGAAATTTCACTCAAGATGCACACCTCTCAAAATCTATAAGAATAGGCACAAGTCCCCAAAATGAGGTAACTGCGACATTCGGTATCCTACCAATACTCTATCCAAATTACTATTCACTCCATACTTATTCTAATTTAAGCATAGGAGAGCCTTCGGCAGGTACCACACTGGCGCCATAGGGCTTACTGAGCGCTCTTTGTCTTGTAGATCGATCGCTCTACCGAAGCTCATACAGGACCGAAGCTGACAACATCACTAAGTTGGACCCAGAAGTGTCATACCATTTTGTAGCATCAACAGTAGGCATACTGAAATCAAACTCTGCTTAGGCCACCTAAAAGGTCACAATCCAATAGATGATCTCACATTATAGGAGAACAAGACCACTTAGAAAGTTCATTTTTAATATAAGCTTTATTTTAAGACTAAATACACCAATGGAATCTGGAAATCTAATGGGTTTGAGATAAGGTTTTATGGTCATGATTAGATCTGTAATGCTGTATACCTCAGGGGTGAATACCAAATCTGATTCCTCACTGTTAACATGTTCAATCTAACAAAAACTATGCAAGATATGAACTAATCTCCAAGATATAAACCAATATGCTTGGTGATGATGTTGCCATTACAGATGCACAAGTTGAGTTTACAAATTTTAAACATAAAAAGGAAATACGTAAGTTGTAATCTCGGTAATTCTTCAGGGGAAAACATAACAGAGTAGACTATTGAAATATAAAAGAAACTTTTTTTAGTAACAAAATAAAAGAAGTGTTTTTTTTTTTTTCTAAACATGTTGCATAAGGAGCAGTAATTTCTAATATTCACTTTGACTAAAAGCAGAATTATAAATTCCATTTCCACCATCTTATATACAAAGCAAGCACAACAATTATACAACAATTGCAAGAAACCCATGATCAGTTTAGAACAGAGAATTCATTAACCAGACAAAAAACACTTTCAAACAAGTAAAAGGAAAGGAATTGGTTTTGGGGTACCTATAAAGTTAAAGGCTTTATGGTTGCAGTGGTTCTCAGGTAGTTCCCAAGTTCCAAATGTGCCACCAACTCAAAGCCCAAATGCACAAATTGAAGGAAGGAAATGCCTGTCTTCAAATGCTGTCATCTTCACCTGCTTTAGCCAAGGTGAAGGTGCGCAATGCGCATGCTGCCGTTTCATCTTTCTTCTTGCCGCATTCTACCGAAACGACCCGTCGTACGTTTTTTCTTCTTTTCCTCCGCATCAAAACACCGTTTCCTGTGCAGAAGACATGTAGAAACATAGGAACCGCCTGTTATTTGGCCGCAACTATATATAATATCCAAGACAATTTGGACTTATTGTTTTCATTTCACTTACTATATTTGCGAAGGGAATTTAGGATGCAGTTTTACCTCTGGTTGCAACTCTGAGCTGAGAAAAAGCATATAGTCAGTTCATTGCCTGAAGGAAGCTTTGCTACAAATGAACATGTTGGCTTACAATCATTTTAGAAATTCATGGTAAAACTTTTTGAACCAAGTGGAAATTAAGCAACTTCTGCACATTTTTATTTTCATTTTTAAATAGAATAAAGGATGAGGTGAGATTAGCTATTCAATATCGATCATCGGATGCACAAACATAGATCTACACATTCCGAGAGCCCTATCCGTCTCCTTATCATTAATTTTATTAATAGAAAAGAAACATAAACAAGTCATATTACTTGGGGTTGATAAATGGGGTCAAAAAAATCATATCTGAATAATCAGTGTATAAAATCGTCTGTGTTTATCTCAACTTTCATGTTGCATTTAAAAAGAGACATCAATTTAGCTAAAAGAAAGAAAGCCTTAATTAGATCAGATACTGTTGTGTGTGAGCCGTCCATCCCTGACCTACCTACAAGGTTTTGATATTTCTTGTCTCTAAACTCTGAGTGGTTTGCGTACCCCAACAATATTCTTAAAGTCTCTAGCCTATCTGACTTTTACTAGCAATTTGTCAAATCTGCATTTCCATTTAAACTGGAGGGATAGTCAAATATGTGGTACATAAAGCTTGAGCCCATCTCATCACAGCTATCTCTGCCATGCCAACAGCAACAGATCAAATTGTAGCCATGCTTTCCTTTTATTTTTAGTTTTGTTTTTGCTAACAGACTGTATTAAAAGGGAAAAATCCCAAGTCCAACCATCCATTGCCAAATGAGTGAAAGTCTAGCAGGAATATTTTGAAGTCCAAAATCATCTCATCTGTAAATATTTTCAATATCTTTGAAAAACAAAGAACCCAATTAAAAGTAGAACAATTTATGTTGTCAAAGATAATATATATATATATATATATATATCTATATCTATTGGAGAAAGATGGTGACTTTGAATTTCCAAGCAAAAGAGATTTTGACTTTTCGTACTTGAATTGGATGCAATCGTTTTATGTCGGCCAACAGAACAAGTTGTAGTAAGTTTTTTATTCCGGGAGTACAAGCGATAGTGTAAATTATATAAAAAAAGATTTTATACACAACAAAAATGATATGGGAGTTCAAATTTAAGACCTCTAATCTAAAAGTCAAGTCCTTTTATATTAGGCTAGACCTGTTTGACAAGTTATAGCAAATATAAAGCCTTGAATTTTGAGTATTTCTTTTGTTTGAAAAATAAAAATAAAAAAAGAAAGAAAACAGAGTGTGCTTGCTTTGCGTAAAGAGGATGATGACATCCTTCTATCACCCTCATAAAAATGCTATAATTGCTTAAAAGCCTAAAAGGTAGTTCAAATTCACTTGACCACCATAATTCCACCTGTACACTGAGCCAGCCACTGCTTCAAATATAATAATAATATAATAATATATTGGTAGAGGATTCAATGCATCTCTTTAAAATGGCAACCACAAATAATAGAACGTAATTTTACACAAACTATGTATTTGCTTATGTGTCTTTGTCTTTGTGCTTTTTCTAATGTTGTGTTTGCAAGTAATGGAACTTTTTCTTGACAATAACCAAAAAAAGAACATCTCAAAGCTCCATTTTGGAGCTATATTATAATAAATTCTGTCGTTTTAGAATTCTATGTAATTTTAATTATTTTTATTGAAAATAATAAAAAAAAATTATTATAAAAATCAAAATGAGCCCAATGCATTAATAAAATGGAGGCAATTCCAAACTATGTCGTTTATAGCTGATAGATTTGAATTCAATATCAACAAGAGTTTCATTCCAAGTGCTCTGACAACGGCGTGTGTTCGCAAATGCTACAGATGATTACATCCCACATAACAGAATAATTGTGCTAAATGATGTAATAAATAAATATATGACGGCATCAAAACCAAATAAATACAATTTTGTTACCCGAAAAAAGAAATCTCTATTACAAATTTGGAGAGCCACAAACAAGAACAGGATTTTCTGTGTCGACAGACTGAGAGAGAGTGCCATCAGCTTGGAACTACGGAATGAACGGCGGTGATGATCAGATGACCTTTTCAGTACGCTTTTTGCAGGTGGGCCCCACAACCACCCTACTTTCAATGTTCAATGCGGTGACCCCGCGGGTCCACCTGCCACGTGTTTTCTACTGCAAGCGACCTTTTTCACAAACACACCTATAACTTCCCACAGCTGGCAAAGGCCATTCGGGCGTTGCTCTGCTCCAAAAAGCTACACAATAATTTATAATAAAAAAATTAAAAGAATAAACTAGGACAATTTTCGGAAAGGAAGAGAAGTAATTTTACAGGCTAATTCTTTTCGAGTGTCGGAAAGTGTTTGATACCAATTGTTTTTCCAAAGACAAAGTATGTGTGTAGAATTTCATAGACATTTTCTTTCCTTTGTACTTTTTTGAATAGAAAAATATATCCATACTGCTAGTTTATCAAACCAAATTCAAACATGCTAACTTGCACGTTTCCATATCATTTACAATTTGCCTACATTTTTCATATTCCCTAAACCCATTTTTCAATATACTAGAGAGAAATACTATTAAATTAATAAGTTTGACAAGGTAATATTTCATTTGGTAACTTTAGTAAAGAATGCTTTTATTAGATTACTTTCCAAATTGGCAAACTTCATTACTTACTAGTCATAGTAAGTAATTATAAGTCTCGTTCATTTTTTTAGGAAACCTCGACATCAAACTTCCACAATTAATAGTAAGTATTTATGAGTCTCACTGTCTTCTACGAAAATCTGACACACAGTATAACTGTAAAGGAATTTGAAAAGGTTCTTTAACAATTAACAAATTTTTTTAGGACAATTCGACATTAAATTTTTATAATTAATAATAAGTATTTATAAGTCTCGCTTGTCTTCCACGAAAGCATGACACGCAGTGTAAATGTATAGGGATTTGAAAAAGTTCTTCTCCTTTTGCAACTAACAAAAAGAATTTCAAGAGTACTTATCCAAACAATTTATTATGTTGTAAATTATTTAAGTTTGGAGAAGGCAGGCAGGTGAAGGCAAAGGAAAAAGGAGTAATTGTGGGGGAAAAAAGGGTGAAATGGAGGGGAGGGGGGTTTTTGCTGACATGGAAGGGAAAAAAGAGAGGACAAAAGAAAGCACTATCTTTTGAAGAAATGTGGGGGAATCCAACAGCGCGAAAGATCTCAAAGGCCACATACAATTTGTGGCTCACAAATCTCCCCCTTTGATGATGTGGCATTCCCCACCTCGTTAAACCCCACTACCATTTCACCCTTCTCTTCTCTAAACTTCTCTTCCTCCCCCCCTCCCTCCTCCTCGATCAAACTCAAAAACCACACCAACTACAGCAACATACGCAAACACCCAAAACACTTGGAACTCTGTGTCTTTGTGTCTTTCTTCGTTTGAAACACAAAGAGAGACTCTTTTATTGGGTTTTAATCAAAATTACTAGAATGTCTTCCGAGAGTGAAGGCCCCACGATAAAGCTCTTTGGAAAGACCATACCTTTGGCTTTGGCGCCACTGAACCATGAGGCTTCTTCCGCCATTGATGAGTCTTGTGGAGCCGTTGATTCTGATATTGCTGCCACTGCTTGTGGTGGTGGTGTTCAAGACTGTTCTGATGACAAGCAAAAGCTTTCTTCTTCAGCTACTACTAATTCGCTTGAAGGGAACTCAACGAGAGTGGACAAGGTATGTTTGAGTTTCAATTATTTTCTATGAAAAGTTGCTGCTTTTTTTATATTCTAAGAACAACCCATCATTTATCAGAAGCTCAGAATTGTAAATGGGTTGATTTTACTACGGAGTTTGTGATTTTGGGATCTGATCTCACAATTGAAATACTTAATCATCCCGATTGTTTGTAGTTTTGTAATCAAGATTGTCAATTTGGCCAGTGTTATTCTTGGTTTTTTTTTTGTCCTTTTGGTTATCTCGAGGTTGTCTATTTTATGGTCATTGTGGGACTTGAGGATTACGTCATGATATTCGGATGCTGTATTTCAAGGATGTATTGGATTTACGAGTCTTTTTCTGGGTTTAGTTTGATTCTGTTCAAGTTTTCCAAAATTGGGTTCTTTTTCAATATGATTAGTTACACAAGTTTTAAGCTTTTTTGGTTAACATTTTAATCATTAAGTTCTCGTTGAGGATTAAAAGCTGTTTTAATGGTTTGGAGAGGGAACCAGAAAGCATGGATTAGAAAAGGCTTAACTTTTTAAGACTGCACTTTAGCAGTAATTATGCTTTTGGTTATGGGACTTTTTCCATGGATTGATTTGCTTACTCTGTTTTTTCTCAGAAGCATTTATCCATTTATGTCAAATTTGTAGATTGACATGGCTGGCAAAAAATTTAGAGAGAAGAGAAAAGCGTTTTCTATAATTTTCTTCATTTTGGTCAGGATTGAATTACTCTTGTCAGTTCAACAGCTTCTGATACTTCCCAGATGTGCTTTTGGTTTTTCTGCAGTGATATAAATGTTTTCCCCACAAGCCTGTTCTACCTTTTCTTTCTGAACAAACTTTTCTGTTTTGCTTAGTTTTTCTATAACAACTCCTTTGCTTTTCTTTGGCTCCCTTGTTATCTAATTTTAATTCCCCTTGATGTGTTAGTAAATGGTAAAGTTTCTGAATAATAATAAAAGTTTATATGTATCGACACATGAAAGCTGATTGCTGTCTAAAATGGCTATCTACAAAGTTTTCATAAATCAATGTATTAGCTTGTGTGCCTTCAACAATCTGTCTATCAGTAAGGAATATGGATTATACATCAGATGAGATTTTTCATCTAATTTTATTCTTCTTTAGTTTTTTATGTCTTTAAGCCTAGTTCAGGGTTCCCTACATATTTTTGTTTCAATTTACTGAAAAAACAGCTACAGCACTTTTCTGATCAGACCTTTTTGTTTGAAATATTAGGAAACAATATCAGAGAAGGAACTCACAGCTGAGAAGCAGGAAGATGATACCTCATATCAAATCACAGAAGACTTAAAAACTCCTACAACATCATCTGGAATTAGCGAGAATCCTAAAACGCCATCAGTTGATAGAGAAACTTCATCTCTGAAATCCTCTAATAATGGAGACCAGAGTGAGGCCAGTTGCTCACAAGAAAAGACTCTAAAGAAGCCAGACAAGATACTTCCATGTCCTCGATGTAATAGCATGGACACCAAGTTCTGTTATTATAATAATTACAATGTCAACCAGCCTCGCCATTTCTGCAAGAACTGTCAGAGATACTGGACTGCTGGAGGAATCATGAGGAATGTGCCTGTGGGTGCTGGTCGTCGCAAGAATAAAAACTCTTCAGCTTCACAATATCGTCACATGTTAATGTCAGATGCTCTGCAAACAGCTCGTGCTAGTGCTGCAAATGGTGCACACAACACTACTTTGGGAAGCAATGGTACTGTCCTGACCTTTGGTTCGGATTCTCCTCTTTGTGAATCAATGGCTTCTGTATTGAACCTTGCAGAGCAAGCACAAAATTGTACTCAAAGTGGGTTCCATAGGCCTGAACAAAGAATTGGGGTTTCTTCCATACCAGGAGATAATAGGGATGCCCACTCAAGTGGATCTTCTATTACAGCTTCAAATTCATCAGAGAGGGGAGGTAAAGTTGGTTTACAAGAGCCAGCGATTAAAAGCTGTCAAAGCTTCCCTCCTCAAGTACCATGCTTTCCAGGCTCCCCTTGGCCTTATCCATGGAACTCAGCTCAGTGGCCCTCTGGAATGCCTCCACCTCCTTTCTGCCATTCAGGCTTTCCAATATCATTCTACCCTGCACCACCATATTGGGGCTGCACTGTACCGGACTCTTGGAATTTACCAAGTCTCTCCTCACCATCCTCTACTCTTAGCCACTGTGCTACAAGCTCTGGTCCAAATTCCCCAACCTTAGGGAAACATTCAAGAGATGAGGACATTCTTAATCCAGCCAGCTCCCAGAACGAAGATCACGCGAAGAATAACACTTCAGATGGATGTGTTTGGATTCCAAAAACATTAAGGATTGATGATCCAAGTGAAGCAGCAAAGAGCTCCATATGGGCAACATTAGGCATTAAGAATGAAAAGGGAAATTGTACTAATGAGGGAGGTCTCTTCCAGGCATTTCAATCAAAGGGAGACGAGAAAAATCACGTGGTTGAAGCGTCTCCAGTGTTGCAAGCCAATCCTGCAGCCTTGTCCCGGTCACTCAACTTCCATGAGAGAACATGATCACAGCTGAAGTCAGAGTTGTAAACTTTCACAAGGTGATGGAAGGGAGTTTACCTCCCTGCCACTTTTTGCTGCTGACAAATTTTACCATAAGCCAATATTGTTGATCACCCTTGGTGTTGGAACTTCTTTCCTAGAAGTTACAGCATACAACCGATAATCACTTTGTAGGAGAGCAAAGCTGTTTCTGACTAGATCATATAGACTTCTTTTTTTTGGGTTAAATCTCTGTGTGACATCATGGACAGGTCTTTTTTATTTTCACCTTAGGTAGATGGTTCAGCAAGTGTTTGTATACATATGTGAGGTAGCATAAGATAGCTAATAAAAATATGCGTCAAAATCCACTATTTGTTGAATAAACTTCATTTTTCTCAGATGCTTTCCGTAGCTGCTACAATGGAACGTGTTTCTCTCTTGTTTTGTTTTTGACCAAACCAAGGAGACTGCAATGATATAGATTTTCTATTTTCAGTGTTCAGAATTTAAAAATATATGTAAGAAAGCTAGTGGGGAAACAGTTTAGAAAACTGAGGATTCAAAAGATATTGTATAAAAAAAAGTCTTTGTTGTAGGCCCCCAATTGTGGAGATAAGCTTTGAACTAGTGTCAATACGCGAGGCATCTATCTCTTTCAAAAACAAACGAATCCAAATTTGTAAAATACCAAAAAGTGTAATCACTCTGAGCCAAGTATATCCACAAACACAAAAAGTGGCTTTTCCTTTTTCTAGCTATTTCACTTTCTTGGATAATATTTCAAAATCGCACTCCATTTATGTTTGCGTCTCTCATCCATCCTCCAACAGCAACATTCAGATATTTCCTTGTCTTTGTTGTCGCTAGCAGCCCACAATTTCTCCACAAAATTAGTTGTTATGGGACCCATGCATGTGATTCCAACATAAAAAAATTCAGAATTTTCACATATATATTCCTATGCCGACGTTGAAACTAACTTATTTTCATGTGGATATTATTGTAGATAGGAAGAAAAAAAGGGAGGGATAGTAGAAAATAAATGACGTATACACTGTAATAATATTCGAACGTCTACATAGGAGAAAATCTGTGTAAGTATTTATCCCATACTAAACAACACAAACAAAAGAAAATCACAATATCCTGATTTTAGCATTTATCGGTCAGTAATATATGTGACATTCATCCAAATATCCATGAAAACTCATGTGGTCCTCATCTGTTGCATGCTAACATCCAACCTTTCAAGCAACTAAAGTAAAGTTAACATCAAACCTTGCTCTTTGTTATGCTCTTTATTGGTTTCGTATGTGCCAATTGGTTTTTCTTTTCTTTTTTTTATTTTTTTAAATTAAAAAAATTAATGAGTAGTTGTATTCCATAAAAATAGAACTAATTATTTGATTTTGTTTTTTAATTTTTAATTTTTTTAATATGAAAAAAAAATATATAAATTTATTATATTATCCTCATTTAATTAATAATTTCAATTCTTCATGTTTACTTTACCCAATGACATTTTCAAGCAATTTTTCAAGTGGTCCTCATCTGTTCCATGCTAACATCCAACCTTTCAAGCAACCAAAATCAAGTTAACATCAAACCTTGGTCATTATTATGCTCTTTATTGGTTTTCGTATGATTTTTCATTATTATGTGCCAATTGATTTTTCTTTTCTTTTAACAATAAAAGTAAAATGATAATGGGTACATAAAAATAGGACTCATTATCTGATTTTGTTTTTAATTTTTAATTTTTTTAATATGAAAAAATGTGAAGTTACTATATTATCCTCATTTAAGTAATAATTCCAATTCTTCATGTTTTCGTTACCCAATGACATTTTCTGATACTTTAAAAAAGATAATACAGAAAAAGGTTGCCTGAGTTGAAAACAATTTTTTTATTTTTTTTTTATGTTTGTTTGAATAGAAAAGTTCTCCCAGACCTATGAACAACCTTACTTAGTCCCTGTCCAAAATTGTTTTCGTAAGAAAAAGACAATTAAGAAAAATATGTTCTTCTTTAAAGAAAGAAAAAAATGTAGTGAGGAAAAGTCAAGTCAAACTTTTTTCCGTTAAAAGAGCTTTTAATTTTTAATAATGTTTACCATGTCAATCTTTTGAAATGTTATCTTAATATGTGGCATGCATGCCTACCAATATATCATTGAAGGACTCTATCCTTTCGGAAAGCTTAAGCCTTAAGGTGTTACATTTATACATTGATAAGGACTTCAACTAAAAACCTAGTTAGAACAACTCCAATTAATCTCCAACACATTTCCATCTTAGAGTTTCAGAAAAACAATTTTCAAATACACCACCAAAACCCACTTGCCTTCGTTTTTTTTTTTTTTTTTTTTTTTTTTTGGGGTGTGTAAATGCACATGAGTCTGACATGTCGTTTTGATGATGCATCATGCCTCCTTATTGGGTGAGAGTTCTTGTGTTGTGCCCTGGGTGAAATGGTGGGCGCAATTTTATCATGAGATGTTGAATTTTAGTTTATGGCATGACTTTGTATTGGGTTCATTTGGGATGGATGGATGACTGACTGACATGACATGATGAAACCTATCATATTATTTCCACTAAATTATTTTGGAGAGTAAGTGCTTGGAAAATGTTTCAGAAGAAAGGTTCCTTTCATGGGAAAAGTAGGGGAAATGCACCTTTTGGAGTTCCATCCAAAAACTAAAAGCTAGATGGAACTTTGATTGCTTGTTACCATACCTCTACTTCTCTTATTTTAGGTAGTGGGAAAAGACTCCAACTGAAGATAAGTTAAAAAAACAACATTATAAACATAAGAGATGTAAGACATTCACTCTAGATAAATCAAAACCTGAAAAAGGCTAATAAGTCTTTGTTTTTTATAAAAACGATATTCTATTTTAATCTAATTTAAATTATAGAAAATCGAGTGTAGAATGAAGAGCACATCCATTCTAACCAACTTGACTAAACCATGTCTTCTTATTAATTACTGTTATTATTTGTTCGTAACATTACACATTTTGTAATTAATTAGTTACCATTTGCAAATTGAGAGTGGAAAAACTAAAAACCAAGAGAAATCAATGCTGGGCTTCAAAGCTTCCAAGCCCGAACCGAGTTTGAAGTTGGGCCCGAATTATGTAGCACACCTTAAGACCTTGTCTCTGCTTTATCCATGGAGGACATATCAACAAACTCAACTCAAGTGGGTTGCCCTTGTTTTCTTAGGATTCTTTTCTTCGATATTAGAAATCAAGCCAATGAAAAGTTGGAAATTTGTTTCCTTTGGGTCCGAAATATCCAGGAACAAATAGGAAGGATCTGCAGTTGAGGAAATTGGACATATATAGGCCCTCAGAAGGCCTCCAAAGTGCCACAACACAAGTCTACAAGGGGAGGGGACCTCTTGCGAATTATTATGATGTAAATTATGAGCATAAAATCATTAGTGTAAACTGCACTGTTTCTTACACGCACTGGCGGACCCATAAATTTTTTTAGCGGAAGTGCAATATTGACTAAGTATGAAAAATGGTTTTTTAGAATAATCATTTTCTCAAGATAATTTTTAGCGGCTTTTATTCCTTACACATCAAATAAGAAAACTTGATTTTATGAGATTTTATTATGAAGTATATATTGACTTAATGAGCCATCATTTTTAGCCTAAATTGTATTTTGCACTAAAATCAATTTTTCATATTTTGATTTGGTGGGAATTTGATTTTCTAGTATTTTTATTTGAATCCAAATAGGGGGTACTTCCTTATTTACATTGTAAACTTAAGTAAATTGAGTAATATAAAAATAAATAAAAATAAAAGGACAAAGACATTTACTTAAATGGAAATAAGGTAATTTATACACCAGTTGAGCAAAGGGGCAATTTGAAACACCTACAATAATTTTTCCGATAAGAGGAAGTGCAGATGCACCTCGTTGCGCCTTAATGGATCCGCCACTGCTTACACGCAAGAAAAAAAAAAAAGGTAGCCCCTCCCAATTTCCTGGAAGTTTCAGAATGTTCTTGGAATTCCCCAGGAGACATAACAGTCAGTCGCGCACTCACATGTCCAGAAGCACTTTGGAGAAAACTATAATAATTATATATGGATGAATGTGATGTGAACCTTCAGCTTGGCTTGGAAGCTCTTTTTTTTTTTGCTTTTTCTTTGCATGACCTATGAGGAAACCCGTAGAAAGAAGGTTTGGTCTAGACTGGAGGAAACAAAACTGTCATCAACCTTTGTTTGAAAATTAAAACCTCTCTCTCTTAGAAAGTCTCTAGTCCTAGTCCTTTTCCTACTAGGAATAGGAGTGGCTTTTCTATTTAAGTCTGTCCGTTCTAATTAATTCTAGTGCATCCATGGTCTTCCAGGAAAATTGGTGGTGACTTGACACAGAAGTTGAAGACGTTGACGCTTCAAAGGCAAGGCAATTGCTTTTTCTCATCAATATAACAGTGTCGAAGCCTTGGTTGTACTTAAGATACAAAGCCCCATACTTTTTCTCTGCATTAATATTATCAACTTATCCATGGAGGACATACAGAACTTTCTCCAACCCCTTGTGAAATTTGTCTCCACCAGATGGAAGGTTTGGACCAAAACACACAGCCTTAGTTCTGAATTACCACCAACCCATGAGCCTCTCTTTGGCAACAACAAGGCACACGATGAAACAGAACTAAGCAGAGAAGAAGTAGATATGGTGATGGGCCGGCTAGGAATGTGTAATGAACATGAGGCAGAGGGAGACAATATTGGAGAGAGGGTTGGCGCAGAGGAGCTTTGGAGACTGTTTGATGAGGAGGAGCCCAGCTTGGAGGAGGTGAAGGAAGCCTTTGATGTGTTTGATGAGAACAGAGATGGGTTTATAGATGCAGCAGAGGTACAAAGAGTTTTAAGCAATTTCGGTTTCAAGGATGCATTCGGATTGGACGAATGCAAGAGGATGATTAAGGCAGCAGATATGAACCAAGATGGAGTGATTGATTTTGATGAGTTTGTGAAACATATGGAGAACAGCTTTTGTTGACATCTTAATTAATTCCTGTTTTTTTAGAGTCGGTATTTTGTGTAGTTTCCTTATAAACAAATAAAAAATAATATTTATTGGAATTTTGGTTACTCATCTTATTATTTTCTTGTTGTCGTTGAAAAATAAGGCCATGTTTGGTATTCTACTCGAAAAAGTAAACTAAAAAATTATGATTCTTTTTTAAAACATGAGTTTTCAAATAGTGATTTTAAGATCTAAAAACTTGTTTGGTATTAATTCCAAACTCATTTTAAGATGTAAAAATAAAAAATAAAAAAACCAGAAACCTTAATCCTCAAATTGAAATTAACAAAAGAAAAGGAAAAAGATGTGAGGCATAAAACGTATCAATTTTGGTGGTGTGCAACAACTCCCCGACACCATGTTAGGGTCGGAAAATGACGGGAATTTTTGCCATCCCTAGATGAGAGAGACAGAGACAGAGCGACAAGAGAGAGAGGAGAGAGACAGAAAGAAAGAAACAACCGTATAACTTAACTTTTTTTATTTTTAATAATGGGGTGTTTTTGAATTTTTTTTGGATTTGAGTTTTTAAAAATGGGCCTATCAAACAAGGTTTTTGGGACTTTCAACTTAAAATCTGTTTTTGAGTTTATAAAATTGGATTATCAAACGGCCCTAATTGTCTCCCTATTCTTAAAGAATTTGTTTTCAATTGTTAGTATATAGAGGCCACTTCTCATCATCATTTCTTTTCTTGTTCTTTTGTTCTCTGTTCTGCTTTTCGTTTCTGTTTCAACGTTATAGTCATGTCCAGTTTTAAAACAAGAAAACTTGTCGTAGGACCCCGACTGTCAGCTTCAGCAGTGGGGGATGGACAAGTCTTCCAGTGCTCATCTTTTTTATTCTTGATAAGTTATAGAACCCATTGACCATGTTCGTTTTTCTGCCGTTTGCAAGCAATGGCGTTCTATGTCCAAACTCTATAATCATGCAACGCAGCAGTGGCGCAATAAACAACTTCCCCCATGCTCTTGATCCCAAACAAGGATGACGACGGTGACTGAGGAAGGGTGTTGTACAACATTTCTGAAGGAATAATCTACAACAATATTGAATTGCAAGTGCCTTTTAGTAAGAGGAGGTGTGGCTTTAGCCATGGTTGGTTGGCCACAGTAGATCCAATAAGGGGTGATCATAACACTCAGTAATCCTTTCACCAAAGCAAATCCCATTCTTCTCCCTCCCCTTATAGGCCGTGTCAGAATATATGAAAACTCCTACTACAAGCATTATGTTCGTAAGGTGATTCTTGTCCACTCATTCCGCTCTTAATCCGGAGAATTATGTGGTTGTAGCACTTTACCATAGCTGGTTCCGGTTGGTTTTCATCAAGGCAGGCCAAAGCTCTTGGACTTACCTCAAGGATGGATGTTTATATGGTGATGTTATATTCTATAAAAATCAAGTATACGCAGTTAGACAACTTGGAGCGATTTGGTCATTTGATGTTTGTAGCAGTGATATTAAAAACTCTTTACAGCTAAAGCTACTCACACATCCAGAGCCATTCCAAGATTATGGTTTTCATGCATATCTTGCGGAATCAACTAAGGGAGACTTGTTGCATATCCTAAGAAATTATGCGCTAATGGACGGTTTTTTTCAAGCATAATAATAGGCGGACTACGGGCTTTGAGGTTTACAAGTGGGTGTTCGAGGATGAAGATGGATCTATTAGGCACAAGGTTGAGTTGAAAAGCATAGGAGACGGGGCTCTGTTTGTGGGCGACAATGATTCAATCTCTGTTTTAGCTTCATAGTTTCCTGGATGCTAGTCAAATTCCATATATTACACTGATGATTACACATCAAGTTATCCTACATTCGATGGTGACCAAGCATTATGATATGGGTATCTTCAACTTGGAGGACGGAACTATCACACAACCTTACCCTCTACGCACCAATTCTCAGAGAGCTATTTGGGTTGTGTCACCCTTTCATGGACTATGTCAGCTTCTAGTTCATCTTACATTTCATGGCTTGTCCCTTGATTAGTTACAATGTTTTCGGAGGTTTCTCCTTTATTTATGTGTTGTACAATCATAACTCTTTGCTTTAAGTGTTGTTTGATGGACTATGTCGGCTTCTAATCACTACAAGAAAAACGTTTATTAATGGCCCACAAGTTGGTCACAAAAAGTATCGATTTTGGTCACTGAATATAGTCCAAATAATGGCGGTCACTAGAAGCTCGTCACAAATTCTATTTATTGGCCAACATCCAAATATTGGTCACTGAAATGCAAACAATTAATGACTACCTCTATTAGTCGCTAATGAAAATGCTATTAGCGACCGCAAATTTCATCACTGAAGGCTATAATTTGGTCACTAAATGTATGTAGAACAATTGGTGACTAATTTACAATTGTTTGGTCACTTATTAACACTATGAAATGACATCTATTTTTTTTTTTTTCATGAATAGTCTACTAAAGATAAAATCCTGATACCCAACACAAAGTGTATCATATATCATTCCAAAAACTAGATATGAATCAACATTTCTCTCACAAATTCACAAGACATACATCTCTCAAAAACAAAATCTAATGTATTTCAACCAGCACATCTCTTGCTCAATATCTCATGTCTGACCACACCTTCTCTAACTGCTTCCTGAACCTGCATGAAAAAATTGAAGTAATTTCGACCATCAGAACACAAACAAATTAGAGAGTCTAAACATAATTGTACAATGTCCAGTAGAAGGGTTTATACTAGGATTGTTAAAAGGAATAAAAGACTTCAACTGCGCATAATATCTACATGACCATATTTATTGAGTAAAATTCAGAAAGAAAGCCTACAAGTAACAACTAAACTGAATCTTTCACGCAATTAATTCAAAACATGAAGAATTTGTATACTAATAAAAATCCTGCAAATTAATGAACTGTTTGGATTAGTAATTGCATACCTTTAGTGTTGATGTCCCCTTTTAAAGTAGAAGTGAGCTACTGGGGAAGACTCAGACAGTTCATTATCCTGATGTATCACAATGCACCTAAGCAGAGCAGGATCATATCTTTCAAAAGTGAGGTTCATGCTTTTGAGCAGTGTGCTGTAAGATGGTAGCAATGGAAGATATGAGAAGATTAAGCATTGTACATGAAAAATAACATGTGTTAAGTAAAAGGTTCACAATCCTAAATTTCCCTAAACTTGAATGAAATCAGTAATGACTTATAATTCTTATGAGTGTGTTGTCTCATAAAAGAACCACAATCCTAAATTGGCTTTTGCTAGTTAAAAAAATATTAAAATGTGTTAGGTAAATTTAACCACAAGACTAGCGGTCGAAATGCAATTACATACAAAACACAATGCAAAGAAAAGAACCTGAAACACAAGTTATTTTCTAATAATAAAATTAGCACAACTCGCACCAATTACTCAAGCCAAAACTAACAATCAACCTTATGTTCTGCATCCTCAATTAGAATAAGTTTATCCATTGTTGAGAAGGACCCTCTTGATGCTTTGCTATGTATTAATACTTATAAGCCCATTCCTACAAACACAACCAAATACAATGAACCTACTGCTCAAAAAACCCTTCTCTATTGTCTACCATACACATATTTCAGCTAAACATGCAGATCAAATCACTAATCTACACTCACCTTGGATACGCTAACAGATATTCTATGTATGGATGGCCAATGATGAAAACAAAAATATAGAATCTGCATACCATCAATGAATAATAGAATGATATTACTGATTCTTTCATAAGAAAATGAAAAATAAACCAAAAAAATTATATACAATCGTTATATTCATGAAACACAGAACTGATATAGAAATAATGACTGAACCACGTATGTGCGGATGCAGAGCAAATGACATTTTGATTAAAGAATTGTATATACAGCAATAATAAAAAAAATCATGAAACTTGAAACTTAAATCAGAGCTATATCTCAAATCAAAGATAATTAAGACTTCAGTTAAGCATAAAAACAATCTGATGAACAAACCTTCAACTTCCCATAGTTGAGCCAAAAACAGGACTGGATGAAAGACATGTTGAAAAGAAACATATAATAAGAACAAAATAGGAGAAGAAATCGAAAGAACAAAATAGTATTGTTCCATCTTCCCAAAATAGTATTAACATAACTCTTAAGATGATATTTCCTGATCAAATAACTATTTCACATCCACTACTAATTGACATTTGGCAATTTCATATCCCAAAAAATGACAGAGTTCCATAGCAATTCAGCACATCAAGCATAAGTTCCATAACACCCATGTAGTAGCTGAACTTCTTAACCTCACACGCTCAAGAGATGATATTAAACGGGCAAAAGATGGTTGCCCATACCACACAAAGCATTATTATATTTAAAAAATAAAACAATTTGAGCAAGAATAAAACTCCAAGAGAGTATAAGCAAAAGTCACCAATAAGAGTAAAGAAAAAGGCAGCATCAAGATGAAAACCAAACAGCCAGAGATCCAAGATTTCTTACCAGAGGAGCTCATGCTCTTAAAAGGTGCTTTCAGAATAGGATCTCACCAGCTCAAGGTCGTATCTCAAAATCGAAGCATCTGCAACACCAATTAGGAAGTTAGGGCATCAAGCTTTTGGGAATCACAACTCAAAATCGAAATCTCGTCAAGCTCATCACATAATTTTAGCATGATTTCATAGCAATCACACCATTCCGTCTCTGCAGTTTTCGAAACCCCAAGCCGTGCATGCATTGCTTAGATTTGAAAACTTGTGTTAAAACTGAAATCAAACTCAGATTCCAGAAAGGAACCAATATCAAAAGCAAATGAATAACTAACAATCACAATGCAAAATACCAGAGCGATCTTTGAGCGATTTGTTGAAAACCAGCGGAAATGTTTGTGCCCAATCGTACAAACCAAAGCCAATTCTTAGCCTGACCAAAAGACAAGGCTAATCGAACGAAAAAGTAAAGTAATCTTCTACGTTAACTCCATGGTTCAAATTGGAGCAGAGAATTTTGGGGAAGAAGCTACTATAGTTTTCTCTCGACAAAAGTAAAGGCTGAACTTTCTCAGATTTAGAATTTTGGGGAAGAAGATACTGTAGTTGACGGAAGAAAGGAAAGCACTATTTTTAAAATTCTAAAAAAGGTCATTAAAGCCTTAAACATTCGTTTGATAATTTTTTATTTATTTACTTGGTGGTCACTAATAATAAAACAACATTGGGCTGGTTTAAAAACAAGCAATTCCCAGTGACCAAACTGGAACAGATTTTAAAAATTGGTGACTAAACACTAGAAAAAAAGCGTAAAACGTCCCTGAAGAATTAGTGACCCGGTCACTGGGAATTTGGTCACTGCTGACCTTTTTTCTTGTAGTGAATTAATCTTACAATTAATAGAAGTTGTGTTTTTGGAATTTTAATTTAAATGAGGGATAAGCTAATGGGCATTTTTAAAGGTTTTAGCTAATTCACATATTTAAACCATGTATGTTTAAATGTTTTCAAAAACTGTTTGATGTATTCTCATATCTTGAAAATACAAATTCATTT
The DNA here is from genome assembly GCF_000346465.2 of Prunus persica. NCBI lineage: Eukaryota > Viridiplantae > Streptophyta > Magnoliopsida > Rosales > Rosaceae > Prunus > Prunus persica. Next base: position 28,156,079 of record NC_034009.1, read on the forward strand.
TTGAAAAACTATTTGAAGAAACGTCACCATATGAGCTCTAAGTATATGAGACTGTTCAACCTGAAATTGCTTCGCATTTGTTTTTATGTAATTGTCCTTGAATCAAAATATAGAAGACTTACATATACCAGGTGTAATTCTTTATCGGCGGATGAAGAAATTTACCAAGTTTAACTCCTTATCAAGAGAAGGTTGGTTTAGTACATAAGAGCTTTCGAAATTGTTTGGTGAGGAGGAGGAGGCCAAATAAGCCCCAGACAGGCTCAAGTAAACAGTAGCCTCAGTGAAAAGGAACAGTCTTGAGATAGAAATTTTGTACGAAGGCCCAAAGACTAGTCAGCATTCCCCTATGAACCTCGACACTTGTCTTTAACAGAGGTGGATGAGTTTTCAAGTCAAATTCAAACAATTAGTGGAGTGTGGGCTACTCAATATTATTATTTCCTGCTTTGGGCAACAGATATTGACCAAAAAAACTTCCATACCGAATCTCACGTGTAATTATGTTGCACAGTGAAACCAGTTAATACGGTATTGGATTAATTATATACACCCCTTGACTTGTGAATAGGGACTGCTTTGAGTGTGGATTGGATTATCACATCATGTTACTTGTTTCAGCAGCAGAAAAATAAGCAAATATGCTTGAGAAGTTGTGGACTCTTATCCCACAAAATAGTAAGTACTATTTAAGACAGTTCCAAACGGCTAAAGCCCATGTGCATTGCATTGCATTGCATTGCATGAATTCTCTCCCACTAAGATTCTGCTGATGGGGAAAGCATGTTTTAACAGTTTCCATCATGAATGCATTGGGAGATATATATACATATGCTTGCTTGGTGTTCGGTTGCAGAATTTGTGCCTCAGTTTCAGTCCCCGTGGGAAAAGGATGTTCCAAACAGTTCCAATTCCTCTGTTCTTGTCTTTGTTTGCCTCATCATTTCATCATCATCCCCATTTTATTCTAACTACTCTTTTTCCCAATTATTATTTTTAAACAAGTACAAGATTTGAAAACACACAAAACTTAAGTTAATTCGATCTTCATTTTCTTGAGGTCCATGGAATTCCTAACATGAAACCATAGGAAAATATGGGGAGAGAGAGAAAGAGAGAGAGAGAGAGAGAGAGAGAACAAATGTGACATGTCAATTTGTGACAATAATCTAATTTATTTGTTTCACCTTTTGGCAAGGGTCTCATGCGAGAGTTTGGGGGGTACATAGAAAAAGATGGTGGGATATGACTTAAAGGGACTGATGCAGATTCTTCAATGTCAGCGAGAACTAAAACAACAATCCTTTCTCTTTTACCTCTAATGGCTTCATAGTTTTCTTGGACCACAACCACATTGAGCCCCTTTTCTGATGATTAAGTGAAAAACCCTTTTCAGCTTTTCTTGGCTTCTAACTTCATGTGGCTCCTACCCCAAGAAAATCAATGAATGGTGGTGGAAGGGTCTCATGGTGGCTGCCACCAACTCTGTCCTCATCTGCAGCAGCAGCAGCTGATGGTGAGGGTTTGCTGGCTGAAACTTGACGTGGTGATGCTGATACTGATGAATCTGAGTAACTGTGAAGAAGGTTGTGGTAGTTTGCCTGTTGCATTGCCATCATGTATGGTTGATGGTGAGGATGCAGGTTACATAAATGACCCTCAATATCACTTGAACTATCCCAAGATCTGCTCTGGCTCACCATCCCCATCACCCCCTCATTCCTCTTGGTACCTGCAAAACACAGCCAGAGAAAGTATTGTAACTTATTGTGTGTGCGCGAGAGAGAGAGTTTTAGGCACTAGAAAGGTGACCAATTAAGAAGGGTTGCATTATTCTGGAAAATAGAAGGTTGAGGCCTCGGATCAACAAAGAACAAGACAATGAGGCAAGCTTGTAAAACGGGGAGCCAATAAAGAAACAGCTCAAAAACCAAAGATGCACGAACAGAAAGAATCGTGAGAAAGGAAATGAGGGATCCTGAATGACATACCGGGGAAGAATTCGAAAGGAAGGACTTTTTTGCTTGGGATTGTTTCTTCTTCTTCCGCACTGGTCATGTTGGGTGAGCCATTTGAGCCATAATAGTCAACCCCCCAACCAACAACACCATTATAGCTTGTTCCATATGAGAAAGGAGATAAAGTGCTATTGCTGAGACCTCCATTGTGGGGGAGATTGAGACTACAATAAGATGGAGGCTCTGTACTCCTTGAGACATTGAAGCTTGGATCTTCCTCCATTCTTCTGTAAACAGTTTGACTGAGCTTCCTCCTCCTGTAAGCACTGGATTGTTCTCTGTACTTCCTGGCCATTATAACATGCCAATGGTTCTTGACAGCATTATCAGTTCTTCCAGGAAAGAGCCTAGCTATCATGGCCCATTTGTTTCCATATACTCTATGAGCTTGCATTAGTCTATCTTCTTCTTCTTCAGTAAAAGCTCTTCTGTTGATCCTTGGGTCCAACTGGTTAAACCATCTTAGTCTACAGCTCTTACCTTTTGAACATAGACAAACACAGAGAGATGTGTTAAAGATCAGAATAAACACTAAAAAGCAAAAGAGAGAAGAAAAAAATGGAACAGAAAACATACCTATGGACAAAAGGACTAAAAAATTCTTACTTCTTACCTGATCTTCCTTCCAACTTCTCTGCTATGAGGTTCCAATTCTGAGGGCCATAAAGAGCGACAAGTTCCTTGAGCTTGGAATCTTCTGCAGGCCTCCAATGCCCTCTGGCACAATGTTTTGACTGCCCACTTTCTGTTTCCTTCCCACCAATCACCACATTCTCATTAGGGTACTTCTCATGGTTTATTAGGTTGGCTTTCTGATCATTCATACAAGTCTGATTATTTTCCCCACTCTCATGATCACTGCTGCTATCTGAGCCCTTACCGTCACCAATGTCAGTGTTGTGGTGGTAGTCCTCAGAGCTTCTGTTGTTGCAGTTCCCCATAGGAGGAAAACCCCAAAACCCCCTCCCATTTTCCACTTCAGAAAGCTTTGAGATATAGCTACTCTCCTGAGAAGAAACAGATGAAACAACGCCATAGTTGGAACTAAGTGAAAGAGAGCCCATATCTGCATAAACCATTCCCATTGAACAAGAGGGAGAAGAAGAGGAAAAGGAGGGAGCAGAGGAGAAGCAGCTGAAGGCATTTGGGTTTTCTGTTACATATATAGCCCCATTGTTTGCCATGCCTTCATTTCCTTTCTTGTCACAAATGCTAATGGTTAACATCGAACTGTTACAAAGTCATCTTATAATGGCCTTGAAAAGAGGGAAAAACAATCGACTGTGGAAATAAAAATTATTATAGCACAAAAATGACAGACAGCTGGTGGAAGAGAAAGGACTTGTTTTGCAGTGTTGCAAGAAGGAAAACTAGAAACAGCAAAAATAGCAAATAGTGTTCAGAAACCTACACTACACGGCCTCTCATCTCAGTCTCACTGACTCTGTCTGTATAGGGAGTTGGAGGAGAGAGACAGAGAGAGAAGTGCTTTTAAGTAGTTAACAACCCTGACGACCCTGACCCTATAATTTAACAAGCTCCTTGTATTATTTTACTATTATTCTCTCTCTTTCTTTAACAAATCCCACATCACTCACACGTGTGAAACTTCTCTCTCTCTCTCTCTCTCCATTCATGTTCATGGGGTTGAAGTTGAAGGTTCTTGCTTAAGGCTGTCTCTCTCAAGATTGACAAGAAAGACTCTTAATGTGATGTGTGCTAGCTTGGGCTTGTGCAGGGCTAAGACAATCCTTTCTTTTCAAACCACAGATAGAAGAGCACTTTGACACAAGAGCCCCTCCTTCTGTTGAACACTAGTAAAGAAGAAGGTAGGCCAGCCAGCCAGCAAGCCCTCCATCCATCTTCAGCAGCACTCAGCAAACCTCCTTTTTAACTAGAGTTGAAGGCTGTTTACCTTGGGTTGCAGTTAACCACCTGAAGTTGACCTAACGACCATCACCACCGAACACTTTGGCCATGAATTTGCTTTGATTTTCATGTCCCTTCTTTCACAACTATTATAACAGTCCGAAAAGGCCACTTCCTTAACGTCATTCTAAACCCCACCTCCCCACCTGTTTCTCTGTCTCTTTTAGAATAGAGGGTTCATGTACTTTGAGGAGACATCAATTTTATTTTTTGTATCAGATATAATTCAAGCTTCTAATGACCTTGAATAATTGGTTAAACTTTTAATGTCTAACTAGACTCATTTCTTATTACCCTTACCCTTACCCTAAGAAATAATAGCAGATATCAACAATAAATACTAACATGTATAAAATAATGGAAGGAAACTTCGGTCTTATTTTTAGTTTTCACTCTCTGGAAAACCCAGTTGCAGACGTTTCATTTATTGTATGTCATAGTTTTCACAGGAATGTACTATCTAGGCTTTGAAGAAGTGAGCAGTTTGGGTCAAAATCTTTGAACATCCTGACTCTGCATAATATGATAATTCAAAAGAAAACAAAAACCCATCACAGAATACAGATACACAACTCATAAAAAGATCGAGAGAGTAGATCAGTTAGACCCTCATTTGGTTTTTTTTACTATTCTATTAATGAATGGTCCTCACCATCTGGAGTTTGCTTGAATTTTTCAATTCCTCTACAAAACTCTCCTAGTCAGTTTGTACATACATACCACAGGGGTCCCAGCAAAGCCAAATTACTCATGCACGTTTGTGTGTCACTATTCTCCCCTTTCCCTGTACAGGTTCATGCCTGTAGCATTTAAGATGTATGTATATAATGCATGTGAACATGCTTATGAGATCCCTGTGTTCTTTTGATGTCATCATATCCCACATTGGGAACCTGCAAGACAAACAAATTTCTCTTTAGCCTTGTCATATTCATCCACATAACAACAGTATAAATAAAATGACTAAAACAAAGTTTACAGCATTCTCAAATATTAAACTTCAATTAAGATGGCCATTATTACCAATGGGTTCCTCTATTTGAGGAGAATAACTTGCACGTCACGGGGATAACATTGTTTTGCTATTATCATTCAATCATGTTCCGCTATGATATATAAGTTTTGCTCCTATCTCTGAGCCTACAGATGACATGAAGGATTAGTTATGAGTTAGCAGACAATGTTACTAACTGGGGACATGAGAGAGGAGAAGGGGCTAATAGAAACTCTCCAAAATCCAAAAGACCCCCCATTTGTTACATCTTTCAAAAAACAATAGATCACTCGGTCTCCAACTTTTCAGACCAGATGGGAAGAGAAGTGAAAAAGCATGTGTGTGGGTGTGTGGGTGTGTGGGTGTGTGGGCATTCAATATTGACAGGTAAAAATGAACAGTACTTGGTGTACAGAATATATTGTTCCCATCATCATATCTCCCTCATATTATCTGCCTGCCTTCTCTCACTCACCTCTGCTTTCTTTTGTTGTCTTCTTCCTCTGCCAGTCTGCCCCTCCCACTCCCACGTGTGCCCCCATGTTTGCACGTGTAGAACCAAGGTAAGAGATCTGAGGCCCTTCGCATGAATTATTGAGGACCTTTCTTACCTTGTTACCCATAAAAATTGCAGTAACCAGGATGTGGCATGTAAAAACTTGTACGCAAGTAAAATTCAATGATGATTTAATTTTCACATACACACCAAGCATAGACGATTGCAGGAAGTTTCTATAAAAATATATCTTTATTCATTGATTTATAAGCATGTTGTTTTGAAAAGTAGTGCAATTTCGACAAAGAATACAGAAGAAAAAGAAAAAGACTTGTGTCATATGATGAAACTTGGATTAAAAAGCACGCAATAATTGTGCTGCAGCATCAAATATTCATATAGAAGGAAGAAGGCAAATCAGAGATATGAAAGTCACAGATTGAAGTTTTTTTTTTTCTTTTTTTCTTTCCCTAAAGCTAGCTATAGCCCTATAGGACTCGGTCAAACTGTTCTAAATTACCATCTGTATATATATAAATGCAACCTCAGATCTTATACTTAAATTCCTGTTGTACGTGTTGAATTAATGCAGAAAAGATGTCTCCATAGGCACAGGCCTGATGTTCATTAACTCTAGACATCTTTTCATGTAAACATCTTATCATTTATAATGTTGTTTTTCTTTGGATGTCAATATTTTTTATAACTTGGTAGGGAGCATAACAAATTGTGCATATGAGACAGTGAGGTTTTCTTGTAAAAGGAACGAGAAATCAAAAACTCCCCCAAGCTGATGAACATGTGGTTGAGTTTGTTATACTGAGAGAGAGAGAGAGAGAGAGAGAGAGAGAGCAAGTAAAAAGAACATGCTTTTGGGATGACCAATGTAAGACATGGGAATAGGCTGGCTCATCGTCATCATCTAATAAGGCAGCCAGAAATGCATGAAAGGAAAGGAGTCACAAAGGTCGATGATACAGATGGCCCACCACATAAATTGTAGGACTGTGCCATAAGATTCTATGAAGCTGTTCCCTTGGAACTACATGAAAAGGAAAACCACTGGTGTCTCAGTTCCTATAGGTTAATAGGTAGATATATTTCATAAATAAATAATAATTGATGTAGCAATTCAAAGGTGGTGCTAAAGAGAGGAAGATTGTAATTAAGAATATAAGAAAACATCAAGCATAGGAATAAAAAATTCAACCTCATTTCATTGTCCATTTCTCTCTATTTCTTTACTCGTATCACTTGAGAGAGAGAGAAAAGGGTCAATAAAACGAAAATAGAGAAGTATTTCTCAACATATAGAGATGTAAGTTGGATATAAGCATGGAAGTCAGCCAAGCAAGCCAACTTTGTCTGAGGACACAAGGACATCCATGATATGGAATTCCCTCACCCACAGCATGTGATTGGATTGGAAACAGTTATTGGAGAGGGTTGTCTGGAAAATTGACCAAAATATTTATTTCCTGTCTGTGTTAAATTAAAACACAAGACTTCAGATTAAGGGGTTCGATTACTCTGTTTTATTTTTCACCCTAGTAGTAGAATATGGTGGGTTTTCAGTTTTAGCAATGAATTAATGCATATAAAATGTGTAAAGACTGCTCCAAAATCTACCTGACTTTCTGTCCCTGTTTTCAGCACATTGATGGAGGGGCATTGCGCCTATTAAATTATAATGTTACTTTTCCGCAATTGGTTGAATTTGAGAATTACAAATGAACTAGTTGTGAATCATTGTAATGGAAATGTGTTTAATTAACACTGGTTTTGGAAGGTTTGGCCATTATTGTGGTCAAAATAAGATCTTTCCACATAAAATTTTCTGATTTACGTATATAATGTATAGAAAGATTTCATTGAGGGATCTGGACATTTTTGTAGGGCTCATTTTATATTGTATTTAACTAATTCAAACAGTCTATATTTTAGATAATCATTCAACTATCATCTCCACAAAAAATCACTTGAATCTGATATCGTTTGACTATTCAATTGTGTTATTAAAATTTTAGTACTTTCTTGATGTACGTATTTATAGATTTTGTATGATACAATTGGATGTCGAAACGTTTACCAATTTGTTTAATTTTTTGCAAAGATAATCTATAAATGTATACTTAAAAAATAGATGGTTTGGATCGTTGGAGAAAAATTTGTAAAGTACCCTAAAGGGTATTCTTCAAATAAAATTATTTAAGAGATCCCTCAATATAATAGGAATCAAACTCTGATATTACGTTAGACAACCACTAACTTCGAAAACTTAATCTGACAACTAAAACTTGAAAGACACATGCCTCCATTCCAAACATTTCGTGGTTTAATTAAACAAGATAAAGATGCATTATGATCTAGAGTGTTTTTGGAGAGTAACAAATTTCCATGATTGAACCCAACGAACAAACCATAAACTTATTTCTTTCTTGTCTGGTGTGTGTGAGTGATTAGGAGTTAACAATGGTGTCAACTATGCATGGATGCATGAATGTGCATGCAATACATGGATGATGATGATGGTATGTTGGGGAAGTGGATACCCCTCAAGTAATTGTGCAACAGAAGCCTAAGAACCAACCAAGTCTACAACCTCTCCAGTCAATCAGGATTGAAGCTAGCTATCAAATTACTATTGTGTGCTCAGTACTACGATAAAGCTAGCTACAACTCTACTTCCATGATCTCTCTCTCTCTATATATATATATATATATATATAAATCGTCAGCATTTGTAGGTTTTAAGTTCCAGATATATATTATATATATATATATTAATACTATTCAAGAGAGAGAATATTACCGGTTAGTAAATAATGCTGAGTTAGGTGAATTTATATCCAAAGAAGGGGCAGCATCCAAAGCCATATCATGCCAGATATAGATAATAAAGGTGGGAGGAGTTGGACTGTCATAAGCATTAACGGTCAGTAAGCTCACTTTGAACAGAGAAAAAAAGTAATAAAGAGATGACGCATCATCTCATTGCAGCTTCAATATACTTTTTACCACACTAATTTCCATGATTTCCAAGATGTTAAACAAGTAAAAAAATAAAAATAAAATACTCATTGTACAGTAGGACTGAAGAGCTAGCGCAGTGAAAATGGCTAGTTTATAATAATTGGACCGCATCAGTCTTTCTTTCTTGTTCAAATTAATTTATCTGAATCTGATTGAATAGTGTACTCACTTCTCTCAGTCATCAGTCATCACTCATCTGTACCAAAGGAGGAGGGGGGTGGAGGGGTATAGTTGGGATTTTGTGGTTTGTTTGTACCGTATTAAATATGTAAGAAGTTAAGTAACTGAGAGTCTGAGAGATGGAAGAAGGGAAAGGACAGGGAGGTTGATTTTGTTTGAGATTTTCTTTCATTGATTGGGGAAGAGACGCAGCTTTGTTAACATAGAGGAATTGTCTGTGTACCATATATTTTTGGTTTGGGTTTTCTTTTAAAAAATAAAGTAAAATACTGAGCTTCAATTCAAAGTTGAAAGTTGAAAGTTGATGGGCAAGTAGAACAAGTGATTGTACCAGTCCACGTGCGCTGGAGACCCCTGTGTTGTTTGCAAAGAAACAAAACAGGCCCAACGGTTCATGGTCCTTTTGGACACCGTACCATAAAAGCCTGTCGTCACTCTCACTAGACAAAGATGCATGTGTACCCAAGAAAAATGGTGCCTGGCTTGCTTGCTTGCTTCACCTTCACAGAGAGAGAGAGAGAGAGAGAGAGAGAGAGAGAGAGAGAGTGTTTGGTTTCTTATCTAAGCTAGAACAAACAAGGCATTAAAACAAGAAAAATAAAAACCTTCTGGAGTTTAAGTTACTAAGCTCAATGTCAATACAAAAAAGTCAGGGGTGATTTAAAGATTTCATGTTTTCATTGTCTGGTGTAATCTAGTCTGCAGGAGCATCATGGGATATTTATCCAGAAATAATGAAGATTGCAATTTGTTGCTTGATGTGACAGTTTATAAAGTTTGATAAGTGGTAAGTGTGTGTAGGGCCCATGCTTGTGGTTTTTCAAATGCAAAGTCATGAGAGAAGAGATCATACATCAGCAGCGTTATACTAGCTGTGTGTGCCTGTGATGTGGTTGGTCCATGGATAAATTGGCAAAAGCCTCCTGGACGGTCCTTTTAGAGCACTTCCACCAGTTGACTCTTGCCATGGCAAGATTAGCCCTAGGGCAGGCACTATTTATGTGAATAGTGACTGCCCTAGCCCCCTCCAGTAAAATGTGTTTCCAGCAGTTGGGGCTTGCCATGGCAATTACTATTCATTTTTTTGTTTTTTTCACAATTTTGTTTACTTAAACAATTAATTTGGATAATATTTTCGGATAAGATTTTTGGGTTCCTACGTGTCAATACTATTCATATCGGATAAGATTTTCGGTTTCAAATTTCAGATAAATTTCAGATAAATTTCAAATTTCAGATACATTTCAAAATTCAAATTTCAGATAAATTCAAAATGTCAAATTTCAGATACATTTCGGAATTCAAATTTCAGATAAATTTGAAATTTGAAATTTCATTTGAATTTCAAATTTCAGATAAGATTTTCACCCTCTAAGATTGCGCCGCGTGTCATATCTATCTTTTTTTCCCTTGGCCAGTAGCACCAAACCACATTTGTGCTTGTATAATCTATAAAAAAAAATGAAATGGAAATGCAAGAGAATTTTTAAAATATTGGCAATGCAACATGTAAAAAAAAAACTAATGGAAATTAAAGAATTAATAAAAAAATGCAACATGTATTAAAAAAAAATAGAGACATATTAACAAAATATATAAATTGCAAGAAACATTTAAATAAAAATTAATATGACATAGAAATTAATAGAAGAAAAATGACAAATAATTTACCTCATTGCTAAGATTTTCTCCGCTTCGTTGGTTGTCAATTGCTTTTGCTAAAGCATTTCTCCATTTCCCCAACTCTTTATTAAGAACTTTCCACCTACTGGATAATGCCATTTCCGTACGTGTAGAACCAATTGCCCTTTCACAAAATGCTTGATGAATTTTTTTCCACATATGAGAAAATTTAATCTCATTGCCCGTTACTGGACAATGACTAATTTGGACCCAAGCCTCACACAAGCTAACATCTTCCATCATGCTCCATGCCCCTCCATTTTCATTAGAAGAACCCATAATATGCTAGAAAAAAATTACAACTTGAAAGTGAAAAAATATTGAATAGAAAGTGAATAAATTTTGAGGAGAAAGTTAACAATAGTAGAAGGAGAAGAAAATATATGAGGATTTGGTGTTAAAAGTGAAGAGTATTGGTTGGTATTTATACACAAAAAATTCTGTAATTTTTGTGTATTTTTTTAAAAAAAATTCGATTTTTTTCAATTTTTTTTGGCAGAAAAATTGGCTGCCGTTGGATTGAAGAAAAAATTCCAATCGGAGCGACCAGAGGCCGCCACGTGTCAAAGAGCCGTTGGCGGCACTGTAGCGCTGATGTGAAATTTTTTTTAACGTTGGCGCGTGCAATGCACGCCCCAACGGTAAAAAAAATTTCGAAATTTCAGGGCTGACGCCATGGCTGGCGTCAGCTATTTTGTCTGGGACTTGGGGGGGGATTTGGGGCGGATTTACCTTTGGGCCCTCCCCGTTTTGTGGGGGCCCACGTTCCCCCGCGGGGGATTTTTGCTGCGGGAATGGTTTTTTTCCCCAACCCCCCCCCCCCCCCCAGCCCGAGTGTTTCCAGCCCTGCTGGAAATGCTCTTAGAATCCCACTGTGATCTTGTGTGTACCAAGTGCACCACCATACCATCAGCATGAACCCTGTTCATCAATAATCACTTCTTCAAAATTGCTTCACTCAGATTGAACCAAGCTTGTGTCTGTCTGCAGCAGTAAACTGTAAAAAAAAAAAACACAAAGCAAAACTGAACCTCACCACCAGCAAAGAGCACACTAGGCATATATACAAGGCTTAATTGCTACAGTGCCTCCTTGAATATTGGTCAATTCTCACTTTACCTTCTCAAAGTTAAAGTGACCCACTTTGCCCCATTGACCAAGGTTTCGTGTGTCACTTAACCACTTTCCGTCAACGTCATTCCAAGTTTCGTTAAAATGATGACGTGGCAGGGGTATACTGGTCAATTCAACTGAGCTGAGAGTTTTCCCACCAATCTGAGGTTGTGATGTGTACTTGTGGACACCACCTCAAACATCTGATATAGCTAAAACGATCGAATTGATCTGAGCTGCCTGGCTAACCAAAAAACCCCAAATTGGCTTCCTCCTCCCATAGAAGAAGATAAAACCCTAGAAATCAAAGGTTGGGTTTCCACGAAAATTGAAGATGAAGCCTGAAATAATTGACGGATGGGAAGAGTTGGATCTGGTGGCACAGCGTTGCTTTTGTGGGAAGTTAGCTCGCTTACAAACTTCGTGGACTGAGGTGAACCCACTTCGAAGATTCCATGTTTGTCCAAACTCATCAGGGGTAAGTCATGTTGTTGAAAGTCTGTGAATTGGGTTAAATTTTTATATTAATTGCTATTAATGGTTGATGCAGATAAGGAAAAAAGGATGTTAGTTTTTTGTTTGGGTGGATGTTGAATTTCCACCTAGAGAGAAAGCTCTGGTGAGTTGGCTACTTAGAAGATTGAAGGAACTTGAAAAGGACGTTGGGCATTGTCAATCAAGAGAAAAAAAGTTAATGGGTTGGCTTATTCTTTCCTGGGGTTTAGTAATGTTGTTGTTGTTTTGGCAATTTTTGTAATAGTTGCCACAAAATGTAGCCATTGCAATGGAGGAATTAGGCAGATTATAGAAGTCCGTATTTTGCAACTGTATGTAAAATATCATGTATTGGTACGTATGTAATGATGGAGGAACATGGTTTGATTTTGCAACTTGATGTAACAATGTATTGGTACTTATCTAATGAATATGGTTTTTGAACACAATGTGGGAGTCAGTTTTGGATTTGGTACTTCTGTAATGGTATCAAAAGCATTACCAAAACAACAGTACCTCCAACACTTCCTAGAAGGTACAAAAAAAAAAATACAAATCAACTTATCTAATGAATACCTGGAAACAGTTCATAACATTGATCATGGTTTGTCTAAGCTGGAAACAGTTTATAACACTGATCAAATCCTTACAGTTTATAACATCCATCAACTCCTTACAGTTTATAACATTACTGATAAAGTCCTTTACAGTTGGAGTTGCAAAATAATAGTTCAATCAAAAGCCCCATTTGAAAGGGTTGTCCTTAACACTTGTCCTTAACAGTTGGACTTGCAAAATAACAGTGGAATGAAAAGGTCTTCATAACAAGCATTTTAACAAAACACAGAGCAATTGCACATCATCAGAATCTCCAAGGCTGATAACCATCCAACAAATCCTTCCGATTGGTAAATTTCTTCCTATTGGCAAAAGATTTGAACCTCTTTTTGTTTGTACCTCTGGCAAAAGGGTGTGATGAGCTTGCACTTGGTTGAGATCCATGCACAGTTTGATAAGTTTGGGCAGGTTGAGAACGTTAGCTAGTTTGAGAACCTGGATAAGCTTGCATAGATTTAGTTCCTTGCACAGATTGAGATCCTTGCACAGTTTGAGAACCATCATTCTTTTTGGGAAATTTAATCCTCTTTGCTGGAGACTTAAACCTCTTCTTTTTTTTTCTTTTTTTTTTGCAGTTTCATAAGCTTGCCCAGTTTGAGAAGCTTAGGCTGTTTCAAAACCATGGGGAGTTTGAGAAGATTAGGCAGTTTCAGAACACTAGCAAGTTTCCAACCTTCTTCTGACCTAAAAATTGAAGCATAAGGCAATTTACATTAACTACATCCCATACTTCTTCCTCTAAATATGTATCAAAGGAAAGTCACTTACAGGTTGCTTGGCTCTTGATTGTCTTGTAACCATTTTGGTTGATGTCGTGTCAATTGTTTTCTTCACCTTTGGTTTACATGGGACCTGACATAAGAAGAGAATCACTTGAAAATAAATAAATAATAAAGATCCAAAACAAATATGCATTGCCAATTTATTTTAGGAAGAGACAAACCTGACTGCTGGTGGTTGTATGATTAGATTTGCATGGTTGTTCACATGCTGATCTCATCCTCTTCTTCCTTGGCCTCCCAAGTTGTTTGTGATAAAATGGTGGCATCAAAGGAGGCCTATGACACTTAGGTCACAAGTCTTCACTTGTCATTGGGTGAATCATTGGACTATAAGCTCTCATAAAGGCTTCATTCTTGTAACAAGCATCAACATAAGCAATATGATCCTCATTTAATTGCCCAATGGCAGCACAAGCATGCTTGCATGGGATCCCAATGATATCCCATCTCCTACATAAACAACTATGTCTTGCCAAATCAACCACAACCTAACTTCCATAATAGTTTTTGACCTCATATAAACTCTCATCAGCAAGCTTTGGAATGCACCAAGCTGATTCTTTCTTCCTTTTCTCTAAAATGCCAAAAATTATTGGACCAATGTCATGTTTCCATCTCTCACAAGATGTTCTTCTAGTTGCCATTAACAACATAATATAGTATCTAATCCTCTCTAGCAGGGTTAAAATGGATTTGTCTCGGACTTCTACAAGGGCACCGTTAAAAGCCTCACACATATTTTTCAAAAGGATGTCACACTTGGAATGAGTTTTAAAGTGAGCTCTACACCATTGTGATGGATCTAAGGCCACCACCCAATCAAATGCAGCTTGACTCAAATGTCTCATATTTTTCATCTCAGCATCCCACCATGGGATGGTTGTGCTCCTTGCAATTTTCTCCATTTGCAATTTCAACACCAATCCTCTGTGACCAGAAAGTAAAAAAATTGCTTCTAAGTGTTTGAGGCAGTGCCTGTGCTCAGCGTTTGGAAAATTATCACGTACTGCATCAATCAAGCCTTTTTTGCTTATCTGTGATAAAAAAAAAATATCTTGTGTTGTTTTCGATTCCAAGGTCCTCCACCAACAGTTGACAAAACCATGACCATGTTTCATATTTCTCCACCTCAGCCACTGCATACGCAATAAGATACATGTCATTGCTAGGATCCATACTAACAACAGATAACAATTGTCCAGGGTGATGACCTTTGATATGACAAACATCAAATCCTATCACTGGCCTACATCCCTGCAAAAATCCTTGTTTAACTGCAGCTAAGCAAATGTAAATATTCTGAAACCTTGGCCTTTCACCCTCCAACTCACATTTGATAATGACTGTGTTACCCACATTAGTCCTTCTTAGTTCAACAACATAATCCTATAATAACTCATACTGTTTTTCATAAGTCCCCTCAGTTATGGATGTTGCCTTCTGCCTTGCCTTATATATTTGGGATTTAGAAGCTATCACAGATAAATCTTCTTGTACATGCTGCTTAAAAGTTCTCATATCCCAATTATGCAGTCTAGACAGTTGAGTAGCATATCTCTGAGCTAACCATGTTGAGTTAGCATGAAAGTTGTGGTCAAGTGTCCCACAATCATGCACGTCAACCAACTTCTTCACTTGAACCCATTCACTACCATTCACTGCTGAAGCAAAACAAACCCAGTTGCAATTCCCTACACACACTGCCCTCACTCTTTCATGATCATTGCATTTGAATTTAATCATCCTCATGTTAATAATTAAATAGTTCCTAATTGCTTTCCTAAATAGGTCAGTGGTTGCAAATCTTAAACCCAACTTAAACACAGGGTTGCGCATGTCTATTTTCTGCTTAAATTCTTGAAATTTAGGCAATTTCCTTTTTATTTTCTTCTAGTTCCCATCATCCTCATCATATGAGCTACTATCCAAGCTCTCAACATCACTTTTAGCTACATCAATTGACTCCCCATCTTCATTTACAGGGGCATTTGGGTCTTCAACTACTTCAGGCTGGTCTACATAATTTTCAAATGCTTTATCATCATTTCTCAACAACTCACATTCATTTTCACTCTGCTCATAAGCACTGTCAACAAAATCAGGGTCACCTTCCTTGTCTTCTTCTTCACTGTCTTTATTCCTGTCTTCCACATCAGTCTCACCTATATCAGCCCTATTACCCTCACTGTTCAGGGGGCCATCATCATCACTTGAAACCCAGTCTTCAACTCTACAAGTAGGTCCATGATCCTCAGTAAAAGGCTGGCCCTCTTTATCATTGTTCAGAGGCCCACTGCCTTCAGTAAAAGCCTCATTTTTATCAATAACAGGCCCAAAACAGAAGCTCCGTTTTCTTACCAGGGAAGTGCTGTGCTTTTCAACACCTTTGGCAGACCGATAAGAGTCTCGATTGAACAACCAGTGCTGTCTTGTCTTCAAGTCGTAGCTAGCAGTACCCAACACAATGGCCAACGTCATCATCTCCATGTGGAGGAGTGACGACTCACGGCATCCTCATTCAAAGACGCATCTTCCTTTTCACTATCCTTATTCAATGCCAGACCTTCCTCTTCACTATCCTCATTCAATGCCAGACCTTCCTATTCACTATTGTCATTCAAAGCCACACCTACCTCTTCACAATCCTCATTCACTGTAACACCTTCCTCTTCAATGTGTTGTACATAAATTAGCACCACTCTCTCATAAGAAAGTGGTACATTATCACACAAACTTAACAGCTCACCATCCGTGTCTATATCCAGTAACTCATCATTTACTACTCCTTTAAGTGATACTTTCCCCATGTGCCCAAGCAATTTCACTTGCTCCTACATCCCTAACATATTTATATACTCCACAGTACACCAATCCAAATATCCTATAGAGTCACCAGTATAACACCACTTATTCTGTTTGTTTTTCACAATTCTACCACCATGATGCACTTCAAAAGTGACCAACTCTTTGTCATCTACACACAAACAAAAAAGGTTTGTCTTTAAGAACAACAAAATAGTATTCTAAGACAATTATTAAAAGTAAGACAACAAACATGGTTCGATTAACATATTCAAAGCCATCTACAAGAAAACAAAAACGGGACCATATCAGGAAAGGCATACTGCATTAGAACCCACTCTCCCAACAGCACATAACACAACAAGACCTAAAGACTATCAATTTGTACACAACGCGCATCACTATGAGGTCAAGATTCTTTTCCACATCACATGACAAGATTCCTTTTCAGAAAACAAGTCCCTTTTCAGAAGAATCACTTGCCGTACACAGGTTGCCATGCTTCTGCTTCTCACCAAACAGGCATCGTCGTCGAGTCGCACCGCTTCTTCTTGCCTTCAAGTTTTCGAAACCAACTCACAGCGCTCTCCCTCTCTCGATCGTATTCTCAAACCCTAGCTCTAAAATCCCCAAATATCAATTTTCCCTCCCAATCTGATTTTCTGTTTTCATTTTTGAGTTTTCAAATATTATAGTGGCTGTTTTGTTAGAGATGGGGTCCACAAATCCACATCAGGAAGCAATTCGATCGTTTTAGCTATATCAGATGTTAGAGGTGGGGTCTACAAGTACACGTCACAACCTCGGATTGGTGGGAAAAATCCCAGCTCAGTTGAATTGACTAATATACCCCTGCCACGTCATTATTTTAACGGAACTTGGAATGACGTTGACGGTAAGTGGTTAAGTGACACACGAAATCTTGGTGAAAGGGGCAAAGTGGGTCACTTCAAATTTGAAAAGATAAAGTGAGAATTGACCAATATTCCATGAGGCACTGTAGCAGTTAAGCCTATATACAAATGTTTATGTACAAAAGTAACAAAACGACATCTATAGACTATAGTGTCGTTTTGCACCAATCTGTTTCTAAATTTTCTCCATGGGAAATCAATTGCAGAGATAACATCGGTGTGAGTTGTAGTAGAAACAGAAGAGGTGATGTGTTGGTATTATTCATGCATGAAACAGGGTTTGCCTTACTTATAATGATTGCAGTGAAACCATTTAACCACTTTATAAACAGCAGAGCAGAGGTTTTTGTTTGTTGAGGCTGTCCAGTCCAGTCCAATCCAACCCCTTTCTTCTAAACTAAACAGCAGAAGAGGAGGAGGAGGAGGCTTTAACCATATGAGCTATGGCCTATGAGCCTATCAAAATTCACATCTTCCTCCTCCTCCTCTTACCTCTAGGCTCAGAGTTTCTTAAAACCAGTAGGATCATCGATTGGTCATTTCAGAGAATAAAGACCAATAACTCTCACAAGTTTTGGTGTCAGATAAATGTGTCAATGTGGTTGTCAGTGATTCAGAAAGTCAGATAGATGGATGCTTTCGCTTAAGCTAACTGATTCATCTAACGTAACGTAACCCAAAGAGGTTCTTCAGCTGCTGCCTTTTATAGACAAACGAGTACCTGCCTTGATTTAATTAACAAACATGGCCCATGCATTGCACTCATTATCAATGATGATGCACTCTAATATCCAGTGGTTCAATGGCAGTGCCCGCTCTGCTCTCCTCTGCTCTCCTCTCGATCGGTGCCCTATCTTTTTGGCCATCGTGCTAACCCTGCAATCTAACTTTGCCACACTTACTTGCTGCAACATTTTCACATCGTTAACTTTTCAGTTTATTGTGTTGCGGGGTTTTATTAAGGCTGAGATTTTTGCTGCTCAAACTCAGAGAGAGCATAAAATCATTTTCCTTCTTTTTCCTAACGGTTTACCAACCCAATCCATCTTGGCCCATTTCGTCAGTCGAGCGGCCCATGTCTGTGGTAAACCTTGCTTCCTACTCTGTGAACTGTAGGAAATTTGGAGCTTCTTTTATCACCTAAAATTTGATTTTGAGACATAGAACATAGGTAAAAAATAAAAAACAGGTTCATGTTTTAAGAAAATTGGTAGACTATACAAACAACAGAAGAAGTGAAGAAAAGATTACATAACAAATAAACTGCTATCACTGGAATAGAATATGTATCCCTCACACCACCTCACTCAGATGCCAAGGTAGCCGTAGTTAGTACAATACAGGTACGCACATATTCTTCACGTTTAATACACGTAATTTTTCTAGGTAAGTCATATTAATAGCTTATTCAGAAGATACAACTGAGCATGCACTACATTGTCTAAAGAGATTTTGTAGCTCAAACCCAAGGGGAATTTCAGAAGTTTAGAACCATATAAATTCACTGTCACACCAAAAATTCAAAGATAAAGAACATATACAAAGACCAATTCCTAGCATAATCAGCCATAATATACCATTCTAGCTAGTACCAATTTTCCTTTCGACAATCCACATTATGTACATATCACAAACTTAACATTCAAGCTTGCCACAGAAAACTTAGGCCATTGCAGAGTAACTATAGAACACCTTAAAATCAACACAATTGGCTATCAATTTCATATACAAAATTCAAGTTACAAGCAAGTAAGGTCGGATTACAACCAGCTTCCCTCGACCGACCCCAATCGCATCTCAATCAACCGAACATTAAACTCCCCATCACTGACCTTCAGCATCTCCCGCAACGGAAGAGAAAAGCCGTGCTCAACTAACAATCTATGCCTGGGCTTAATCTTTCCCTCCAAGCTAAACGAAAAGTACTGAGGAAACCTCTTCAGCTCTGCAATATCTTTCTTCATTTCCTTCAAAAGGAACTCAACTTTAGGCTTGTAATTGTTTTTTATGCTAAAAGTTAACAATCCAGGTGACCTTATCACCATGTTGACCACCTCCTCATAGCTAAGCCCCAAGCTCTGCAAATACTGAATCTTGGGCAAAAGGGTACCTTCAACGCTCGAAACCAACAGCAATGTCGTATGGCACGTGATCGAACTCCGACCCACGAACCCCAATTCGGTCAAGAACTTCAATGCGGGCCGCAATTGGTCGTCTACGTCGCAGACCAGGAGTCTAGGGCACCGAATTATGGACTTCCGTATATCGGGGAAGGGGATTAGGACCTCGTTGAGTAGAAAATCGAAGATTGGATAGAGATGGGTGTGCGGGTCCACAGTGAGGAGCTGCGGGTACATGTCGAGGATCCGACCGAAAGCCGAGCGCTCGATGCCCATGGAGGAGAGGCAGTTCTCGACGGACTTGAGGGAGGATATAGGGCAGGAGCGGAAATCTGGGTTGAGTTGGAGGGCTTTTTGGGAATTGACGTTGAGGTGGGTTTCTAAGTAGAGGACCTTTTCGCGGAAAAGGAGGCCGGAATCGGAAGTGTTTGGGTGGTGGGAAAGTGGGCGGTAATTTGGGAAATTGAGGGTTGGCCTGAGGGAGTTGGAGAGCGATTTGGGTGTTTTAGGGTTAGGGTTTTTGGAGGGTTTTGGAGATGGGATCAGAGACCCTTGAGGAAGAAGGAAGAGCGTTTGAGGTTGGAGCTGTATCATGGTGTTGTGGACACTGTGTGAGCAGGAAGAGCAAGGTGGACAGGCCTTTATCCAGGCTCCCAAGGATGTACAAAACGACATGTGATTGGATGTTTTTAAGAGGAACAAAAGGAAAAAGGATTAATCGTTTTATTAGTTCTTAAATTTAGACCCGATTTACGTTTGAGTACCTTAATTTCCAAAATAATTCTTGTGGTCCTTTAACTTTAGTTTCGTTTGGATAATGGTCTTGTCGTCAATTTTGTTAACTTTTCTGTTAAGTACAGGGACAAAATGGTATTTTTGTATCAAAATTAATTAAAATATGAATAAAAAGTTAAAAAAAAATTATAAAATTAAAATTAAACTATCTCTCTCCCCCTCTATCTCGATTTTTACTCTCCACAAACTTGATTTTTCTTTTTTTTGTTGGTTTTTTATTTGATTTTCTTTTATTGTTATTTTAAAGATATAATTTTTTATTCATTTTTTTAGTTTTAATATTAAAATATCATTTTGCCCTTGCATTTAACAGAAAAAATTAACAAAATTGACGGCAGGACCATTTGTCCAAATGAAACTAAAGTTAAAGGACCACAATAACTATTTTGGGAATTGAGGTACTCAAATGCAAATCAAGTCAAAATTCAGGGACTAATAAAACTATTAACCCAAATGAAAAACCTTAATAAAAAGAAAGTTCAAAATCCAATCCAGTCCCCCAAATTATGGATGTAATCTAGTCTAATCTGTAGGAAAATTGAATTTAACTATGGTGTTATAGATATTTGAAATAAGTATACTATTAATAATTTAAGTGCTTATGATGAAATTATGTAATACACTACGGATTTTGAGCCTCTGCATTCAGTGTATTTACCCGTATTTCATTACATCCAAGCCATTCTAATAATCTAACTTCTTAAGAGATGCCACATCATCAAGCTTTGAGTTTTTTAATATCTAAATTGACGTTGAACTAGCGTTAATGCTTTTAATATTTTTTTTCTGCCTTCGTGCCTTGAGCGTCTTCACCTGGGTTGAGTTTCTGCTTTGTGATGTAATGGAAAAACTCACATGTTTGCAAAAAAATTCAATTCCCAACAAATCAAGTAAAATTAGTTTTTCTTTTCTTCCAGTTCACATATTTTTTCCTCCGCCTTTTGGGAAGAAAGAGCGATGCCAATGAAAGTGTATATGATTCCTTGAGTTTGAATTTCAATAGCTACCTTCTTCTTCCTCCACATGATAAGCAAAACCTTGTGTTGATGTCTTTCAATCAAAAGAGGAAGGAAAAAAATTTGTGCAAAGAAAAAAAGAAAAGAAGAATAGAAAAACTAGTTTTACCTTATTGGAATTGAAACTCTCTCAATAATGGGAAATATTAATTCATTGAATTACAAAGAAAGGAGAAAGTCGTACGATGAACAACCGAAGAAGAAATACACTCAAACCAGGCTAGACGCTCAAAACAGAAGGCATAAAACGTGAGTTTAAAAAGAAACTCAAACTTGATGATGTGGCATGTTTTAAGCATTTAGATTATTAGGATGACTTGGATATAGCGAAATGAGAGAAAATGCACGATAACTAAATGTAGATGCTCGGGATCCAGTACACTACGTCATCACAATACCTCTTACATCAAATATTTATTTATTAATATTTTTGTTTCATTAAAGTGTATGTGAAATGTAAATATTAAATTTTAATTTGGAAACTAGTTCGTTTTAAAGTGCTTTTGGAATTATCAAATGCGCTTTGATGATGTTTTAAATGGTGAAGTAGGAATCCAAATACGTTTCAATGATATTTTAAAAAGTGAACGTATAAATCCAAATGCCCTTCGCATATTTGATGATGTTTTAAACGGTGAATGTGTGAATCCAATCCAAATACGCTCGGATGACATTTTAAACGGTACTCAGTATGTAGTGAATACGAGTAGGGGAATTTGAATTGTGTGTGCATAGACCGAACAGTAAACACAAACAAGAATGCATTTTCCCACCATTAGTTGTTTCCTAAAATGACCATAAAGACATCATCTTCTTAATCAAAACATACATGGGAAGTGGGACAAAAAGGGAATTTCACAAAATTCAAGTTCCTAAACCCACCGACTAACCGCCACCCAGCAACATGTTAAGAGAACCGAAACCTCAGAGGTTGAGGTTGGTGTTGGTGGTGACGGTGAATGTGAATCATCAAAATCATGGACGAACTGAAACGTGGGTTAGGGAAGGAACCAAGGAGGGGGAGGGCGAAGGACACAAATTAAAAAAATTGTTTTGTTTGGTTGGTTTGGGAATTTCTGACGTTTCCGGTTCTCCCGCTAATTTCGTTTACCGATTTTTCCGGTCACCCGGTCGTGTTATGTAAAGCTATTTGTAAGCTCACACACATCCTTCTCTTTTTCTCTCTCCGTCTCTGTGCCTTTTGAATCTCCTATTGGCTGGCTGGCCAATCTCTCTCTCTCTCCCTCCCTCTCTCTCTCTCTCTCTCTCTCTGTCCGAACATTTCAGACGTTTCGATTATGTTTTTCTAAACTCTCTGTTCCATTTCCTCTTCTGGGTAAGTTTCCCTTTTTTGTCTTTCAAATTTTATGATGATATCCTTTTTGCCTTTACTATTTGTTTTTTCCTTGTTTACGGTCAAATTTCCTCTTTTTTTTCTCGGTTAGGTTACTGGTCCTTTATATAGCTTCAATTCTCAAATGGGTTCTTGTTAAATTTGATTTTCTTATCTGGGTTATACGATTTTAATCACCCCTGTTTCTGTAAGAATGAATGAATTTGGTCATTGCGTTATGTAAAATAGGAAAAAGCATGTTTCTTTTTTATCCAATTTGTTGAATTTGCGAACTTGTGGTATCATGTTGATGCTTCATATTCATATCCTGCTATTGCTTCTTTAAATGCTTGCTGAATTGTGTGAGTTAGGATATTGAACTGTGGTATATAGATTGTCATGGAAACATGTATGATTTTTTTGGTAGGCTTTTCAATCTTTGGGACTGTCAAAGAGGGGGATTCAAGAGTGAAATTGCGGCCGAAGGTGCAGGATGGGAAGGGTAAAGCTCAAGATAAAGAGGTTGGAGAATACAAATGGGCGTCAAGCAACTTATGCTAAAAGGAAGCATGGCATCATGAAAAAGGCTAATGAATTATCTATACTCTGTGACATAGATATTGTTCTTCTCATGTTTTCACCAACCGGAAAGCCTTCTTTATGCAGTGGAAAACGCAGGTATGTTCCTTCTACTATTGAAAAATTAAAGAATTATATTGCCTGGCCAGAGGATATAAAGAATCACACAAGGTTTTCATGTTTGCTTGTGAAAACTAGTCAGGTTCTTCAAGAAAGTTAAGCCTTAGTTAATCAAAGCAATTGATTGGGGGAATTCAGTTATTAAATGTCTAATATGTGAGGCAACTATCTAGGTTAATAACCAAATTATCTTCATTTAGGAGACAATGTGAACCTAAAAACTAAGAAGAAGGAAGATTAAAGACCTATGCATGTAGAGTTCTATAGATGTATGAGAGAGGTTCAAGCGTTGGTTCAATATGTTTCATTGTGTATCTTGCACTTGTTGGTACTGATATATACACGTATACATTTGTGTGTGTATGTTAAGTTGGTCTCTCTTATGAGAAAACCAGAGTAGATAATATGACATACCATAACATTTTTATTTTTTCTTTAGTTTTAAACAAGCCTCAATGTTGTATTCTGAAACCGAGATTAGTATGTACATGACGATCATGCACTGGCATTATTGAATATCGTCTGTCCATGCAGTTTTGTTTTGTGCGCGTGATGGCTGTAAGAGTTTAACTTCTGATTGGGAATATCATTGTCATCAGTAACTTTCCCTTTTCTCTGTTTTTTTTTTGGTCGAGTTTAGTAGCATTGAAGAGGTTATAGCAAAGTTTGCTCAACTAACTCCACAGGAAAGAGCCAAAAGGTAACTTTCTTCACTCAAAGAATCAGACATGTATCTGAATACAGTTTAAATAGAACCCTGTCTAAATTTCTTTTTGTTGGATTCTAACAGGAAACTGGAAAGCCTCGAAGTAAGTCCCTTTTGATACCTAACTTTTGATTAAATGATGTTATCATAATTACCCTTTTTTCTGTTTAAATATAACATCTGTATCATTGTCACAGCTATCTCTTACATAATTTTTTGTTTTCTCGTTGAGAGTTTAGGCACTGAAGAAAACATTCAAGAAGTTGGATCATGACGTGAATATACAAGAGTTTTTGGGTACAAGGTATGTGTGCTAGCATACTGGCTTAAAAAAAATTCATAAATTTTTTGTAATTACACTAAATGTGTTTTTCGTTTCTTTTTGTTTCAGTTCTCAAACAATTGAGGTAAGCATGCAAATTCATGTTTTCAGTGTGATTTTTCACCATTCAAGTCTCTTGGTCATTACTATTCGTTGCTGCAGCATGTTTTTTTATATTTTTCTCCCTTTTCTTTCCCTTTTTTGGACAGGATCTGACTAACCAGTCTAGGTTATTGCAAACCCAACTTTCCGAAATAAAAAAGAGACTAAGGTGAATGCCTGAAAATTTGTAGTGAAAATTTACGTTGGTTTTCTGGTTGCATTTCATTTACGTTGTAGTGAAAATTTACTATGGTTATTGACCACACTATACTAATTTTACACCAATCTTGAATTCTGCAGCTGTTGGTCTAGCCCTGATAAGATCACCAGTGTAGAACAATTGGGGCAAATGGAAGATTCAGTAAGAGAATCGCTTAACCAGATTCGGGCAAATAAGGTATCCCTTCTTCTAGTAGGTCACATATGAGGAAGTTTAGTGTATACCCTGCCCAATGTGAGGATTGTGTTGCTTGCTATGGTTGCCAGTGGGCAATTTTGTCATCGTCTGTCTCCAAGTTTTTAGCTTCTCTAGCTTTTGTAAACAGCCTAGCTCTCCAGTACTATATGCCACTGAAATTTGAACTCTAGGATATGTGTCTCAAGAAATTCTAGATGTGACCCTTAGCATTTCTCTCCTTTCTTTTCTTGTGGCCTGGGTTGTGGTGCCTTTCTTTCTTTTCTATGTATTTATAATTTGATCACTCTGTTTTTCTGGAAATTTATGTGGAAGGACCTCAAAAAGTTAAAGTGCCACCCCTAGAGAATAGTTAAGTGTGTACGAGTCCACTGGAGTTTGAGCGAAAAAAGTGTTGGCAACTACTGCAATACACAGAATAATAAAAAAAAATATTACCACTGTACAAAAAGGAATGTATAATCTCCAAAATTGTATCATCTTTCTTTGTAGGCTACCATCACTTCCAATTTGTTCTAGACCTTGTGATACTAATGCTATCCATTTTTCTGTTGGCAGGAAAACCTACAAAAGCAGCAACTTATGTCGTTAGAGTGCACTAGTCAGGTAAATAACTGTTTCCTGATGTTTTATTTACTTATTAATACGGGCAGACATAGAAGCTTAATGATTCTCATCTTGCAGTTCCAAAATGGGTTGCATATACCTTTCAGCATGGGTGCTGAGCAGCAGCTCCAGCCTTTGTCATGGATTCCGACTAATGAAAGCCGGCATATGGTTTTACCGGAGGACCCAAACTTGCTTCCCCATAGGTAAGTGTTTGTTGAGAAATACATACCAGCTCTCCTAGCTATCTTATTTGGACTGATTCCTTCCAGATCTTTGTGTAAGACGAAAATATAGTTGAAAATAAAGCAACACGTCCTGTTATCAGATGAAGTTCTTCATAAATGGAACATCAAATGGCTTCTTTATCTAGTTAACTTTTGTTAATATAAAAAAAAAAAAGAATTTCTCTAATGATTGATTGCCATTATCTCACAAGTGTAACTCAGTGAAGAATGTCTTTTCCTAGGGATATGGAATGCTCTGCAAGTTCCTCCTTTGGGAGTTATTCTGGTTACCTTGGTACAGGAAAAAGTTCAGAGATTTCTACTTCTGGGCAAGAAAATGGTATTCTTAATGACTTAAGTAGAACTGCACCGCTGAGGCTACAGCTGGGTGGGCAATTTCCTTACCTGCCGTACAATCTCAATATGCTGACTGATACGAAATTCCAGCCACCAGCAGAAATGAGTCCTCAAGAAAACCCTGTGGAGTATCATGTTAATGGAAGCTTTGAAGCTCCTAGACCCGAGTTTTACCCTACTCAGCATAGTTGGGCCTCTACATCTGGTCCTTGTGCTGTTACCATGTTTGACGAGCATTTATATTCCCAGGTCCGTTTTCCCTTCCCCTATTCTGGATTTTCTCAATAAATCTTTCTTACTTGTTACTTGTTTGCCTGGCCTATTATTTGTGCCCTTTTAATTGAATTTCTAACGCCTGGAAATGTGTAAATTAAGATATGAGCGAGAGTGTCTACAAAAAAGATAGTGCGTGTTGTTTTTCCTTAGCTGAACTTCTAGTGTTGTCTAACTCTGCTGCTTGATGCCAGCAGTCAAACTGAGGTTGAGTGATTTTGTTGTTCATCCGCTGATGGGGAGTTGCTGGAGAAATCTGTTTGAGTGCTTGAGAAGTTTACTCATCCATCAAGGTTTTCGCAATCATAATTTTTGCTGTGGAAAATATAGAAGGCAACCACTGAGTGTACAGCACGGGTTCAACACATAACGGCCTTGTCATTAGTCCCTTGCCAGAAGGAACGATGGTGCTGACGCCCAACAATGAGGCACCAAAATCTAATGAGAGATCTTCTGTGTGTTTATTATATATGATATAGGTTCTGTTGAGTTTCTTTTTGCCCTCCTCCCCTCATTTCTTGACCGTCAAGGTTGCTAGTGGCAGTTTAGGATGCTGCCTTCCCTTGCTCCCTCTCAGTAAACTGAGCTGTAAATAAAAGTACATACAACAATATAGTATAAAAGCATAAACATATTGGAAAAATTTGTCAACAATTCCATGTTGCTGTCTTTACACACTGCAAACTGTGGGTGGACAATTGCTAATGAGATGCCAAGTGATTCAGAAAGTTCCAGCAAAACATCAATTGGAACCACAGAGCAACTGTATGCACAGTATGACATTTGTAAATTTTTATTTTTATTTTATTTCTTTTTTTAAATGAATGCAGATGAACTCTGTTACTTGAATCGCCACATAAAATTAAATTAAATTAAATTATAAAAAAAGAAAAGAAAAAAAGGTTGGTGTATGCGATGCTTCCTGCATAGATTATCTGGTAATTTCATTTTGTTGTTAACTGGTATGAATCTTGAGGCAATTATGTTTGACAGAGACATGAAAAGCTAAAAGACAATCAACGAGACATTGAAAGATTGAAATGAAATGTGTTTACAGATTTTTGAATCCAACTCATATAACATTGTATTACCAACCAATTATTCACTCCCACCGCTCAAAAAAATTCTGTTCATGGATTTACAGTATTAAGTTAGTCTTGTAAAGTAGGTAGTAACAAAAAGTTGTTTGCCTGTCACCATCTCTTAAAACGCCAATTAACGGGATTTTGGGCCCTATGCTGAGCATATTATACCTGATTATATTCCTAAATTGACCCTTGATTTGATTAATTATCGTTCTTTCCAAATTGATTAAGCCAACAGCCCTTTTTCACACGTGAAGTAAAAATTTGTGAGACACATCAAATTCAATTCCGGCCCTCATATCGAAAATGGGTTATAACTTTTTATAGCATCAAACCCAACCTAGCAAAAACTTACCACCAAACACAACCTTGACTAATTATGAATTTGTGAATTGGCACACTTGCTATGGTTATGGATGGATTATGAATTGGTTTAGTGTAAAGTTTCTTTATTTTTTTTGTACAAGCGATATTAGGAGAGGTAGGATTCGAAAACTGAAAACTGTTCTTAACCACTTCAACTACAAACTCGTTGTAAAGTTTATTACGTACGTAATTACTGCAACTTGCCCATGCTTAGAGAAGTGGCAAAGAGCTTGTTTTTATCTGGGCTGCAAGGAAGAGACTGGATTTTTGAATGGGGCCTATTCCCTAAAGTGCCCCAGTGGTAAGCCTTGGCCCTATTTCCTTTCATTCGCCCTTGAGGTTTATTTTAGCCAACAGCCCTTGAGGCTTTTTTTTAGCCAATAGCCCTTTTGAGGGTTTTTATAGCCAATTGTCCTCTTGAGGATAAGACATATTGAATTGAATCATTTCGTAAATATTTCATTACCACAATACTCAAATAGATGACCAAGATAATTTATTATTTATTAAAGGTGAAACAAGAAGCAAGAAATAATAAATTAGCAATCCATTACTAGTGGAAAATGGAAATTTACATTAGTCTTCAACAAACTTTGAAATATAACAACCAATCAGCAGGAAGGAAGCATCAGCTGATTACAGTAATGGCCTTACAAAACAAGCAGAAAATGCTTTTACTATTTCAAACACTAATGGCGGGTGGTCAAAGTCCACCACCTCTGCCAACTTCTGCTTTGACAATTACAGCAGAAGTAAAAATAAAAATAAACACAAGACCCGAGAAAGGGTTCAGGGTCCCAAAGATAGAAGGGTACCCTACACCCCCACGCTGATAAAATTTAGAGATTAAAATGATGGAGAGCCATTCTAAAATAAGCTAGCCCTCCTCAGACTTTGACCAAAACACAGAGGCCGAAGACTGACAGAACAGACCCAATAACTACTATAGTATACTAACTAATATCCTAGTATACTAAGAGTCATACTAATCTTCTTGATACTTGGTATATATATGTAAAAATCACCCTAGGAAATGGCTAAATATAAAGAGGGCAGGGGCCCTAGCGGAATTGGGCACCACTGTAGGTCTGCCCAAAGGACCACCCTGCTGGGGCAGCATTGTAGGACACCACTGTGCGGCCATCACTGGTAGTGACCTTGAAAGAGAGGCTTTGGCCATTGAGGTAGGAGTTGCTTTGCCAGTTCTGGCCCCAATTTCTGGACATTGCTTGCCAACCAGTCCTGGACCCTTTGACTGAAACAGAGTGCACATCACCGGCACCACCAACGTTTGTGATGAGGACCAGGTTGAAGTAGGAGTGCCCATTGATGGTGAATCTGATACCTCCCCTTCTCCTGCAAGGTACCCTAAAAATAAAAAACCAGAAAAAAAATTAGTACTTTTTCAACCACAAATCTTTTTAAAAATATAAAGGTTTGATTTTTCAGCAATGAAATTTCACGAGGCCTACCTTCTGTAAGCAACAGGCACAACACCAGCTTTGTACTGAGCAATGTGCTGGAAGACAGGCTGAGAGAGGTCAAAGTGGTGCTGAGGAGGATTGCACCAGCCCCCAGCATTGTTAGGAAGGGCATTGTTTGGTGGGCAGAAATTGGTGGCTGTGACCACAATGGCGCCAGGCAAGCACCATTTGGGGTCACTTACACACCTAATCTCATAGCAAGAACCACAGCCCAAGCCATTGTTGAACAGAGCAGTGCTCAGTGCTGCAGTATTTGTCCCGTACCCCTGACTGTAGAGGTTTCCATACCCACAAGCACCACCTATAGAAAACAAAAATCCCCAAATAAGAAAAATGGTACTCACAGAACATCTCAGAGATCTGAAAGACTGTTCCTTTCTAAAAAGAAACAGAAAAAATTAATCTTTGTTAATTTTGATGCATACCCATTGTCCCGGAAGCATCACCGCCTCCATAGAAAGTGGCACGAGCGTTAACCCATCCACCTCCACCATAAGCATGCGCACAGGAGACCATTGCAAGAAGACCCACCAAACAAAACCCATAAGCAAGAGCCATTTTCCTGCACAAAAACCAGTGAACCATTCAGCATTTTCTACATCAGAAAGACTCGGCTTTTTTAAAAAAATTAAATAAAAATAAATAAAAAAGAGGTGACATTTTTTCCTTTCTAGTGTGAACACTAGAAAGAAAGGGGAATGTGAGAGAGACGGACAAGGTTATTACATTGGATTGAAGTTGAATGATGAGCCTTGAAAATTTGAACAAAGGAGAGAAAACGTGAGGCAGAGGAGTGAGGAATGTGGGATGGGGTTGGGGGGGATTATATACAACTTTGGGGCAAGGGCTAGGGACTATTTAACCACCATGACCACTGACATAACACTTTTTTTTTTCCTTTTTTCTTATTTAAGCTGTAGGGGACCATAAACTGCTGGGCTAACTGGTTTTACAATAGTTAAAAACAAGTCCTTTTGAGGTGGAAGGGCAGTTTTGGAGGGGAAACCGTGTGGTTTTTGATGGTTGCTTAGTAGGAAATTGCCCAATCCTACTGAGACATAGCGGTTTTTTGGCTTTTTGATGGGGGTGACGATTCCATTAGAATCCATACCTCACATGCAAACCACTGCCCATTTGCCGCAACTACCCTTTTCTTTCTTTGTTGTTTTCTATGCTGCTTCTCTCTGCTTTTACTTTTCCTCCTCCTCGGTTTTCTTATTAGGTTTGATAATTAATTAACTTATTGTATATATTTTTCTTACAACTCACACCAGACCAGACTCACCACACCCACCTTTTTAAAAAGAATATAAAGATTTTTTATGAACTGAGTCTTTCTTGCTCTGGCTAGGATTATACTTACCTAACAGAATTTTCCAACTTTATTACAATGTAACCATAATTTAATGCCCATGAAATAAAAGTTGCAGACTTTATTTTATTTCTGAACCACAACATTTGCTGTCCTAGCCAGAGAAGAAAAAAAGGGAAAAAACTTGTGCTGTGTCTCTGTCTCTCTCTGTTTCTCTGCCATGGCACATCTTGGGACACACATTTTACAGTAGCTTTAACTATACAGCCGTTTAAAAGGACTTGAAGCAGGAAGAGAAAATTCAATGCCCGTATCTTTTCTGGTAAACGAACTGAATGAACATTTTGACCCATGAACCAAAACAATTCAACCTTCTTCATTCAATGTAGAAATTTTTTACTTGAAACGTGTCATTGCATTATTAATCAGAATAACAAAACATTACTACTACTCATGCTGCATGAGAGTGTTTCTCCATTCAACGGCATCTCTGCCGGGTTTGAAAACACATCAGAAGGCGGTGCACCGGTTACCATCTTTGATATATATTGGATAGTTCTCATCTACGGCCCATATTCAACTGGTCAGGTTTGGTTACTGCAGAGCAGACGACTCTATCAAATCAAAAACAGTAAGAAAATATATGAAGAAAAAGAAAAGGGGAAAAAAGGTCCACACAGTCCAGCAGAAGCACATGGGTGATGACATTTTTAGCAGCTTAGGTGTCTTATAGTTGAAGAAGACCTCAAATCTCAATCTTCATCAAATCCCGCTATTTATTTCTCTTTCTTGTTTCACATCTATCATTTTGTTTTGGATTGTTTTGGATTTAAAGAAAGGAAAAATGGAAGAAAGCACACGTGGTTGTAGGTAGATGTGTGGTTATGAAATTTACACAAAGTCACAAGCCTATGTGCGGCTTCTAACGATGGCTCTGTTATCTTTCTCTTACATTAGCTAAACGTATTAAGATCTTGGTAATTATTTATTAAGAAGATAAGATTTTGCATGGAAAACGATAACCTCTCGATTCCAACTTGTTTGGCGAGATATTAATGAGACCGCGATTCTCGGCATTAGTGTCTCTAGCTAATGGCCAAATATAAGTAGAAAATTCAGGTCATGTACGTAATTTATGGTAGCTCATGGAGTTCATTGACTTCAAAGAATCTTCTCGTTTTTATACTGTATACCTTCTCTTGTACGGCTTCATTGTCATGTGTACAATTTACAAATCAAGCAATGAAAAATTCACAATTTAACAGATGTTTAATTATAAAACCTAGATGGAGTTTAACTAGGGAAGTCTTCGAGGGTGCATTTTTCGTAATAAATATGAACATATTTAATGAATTACGATTAATTTTTCCTATAATAGAGAATTATGAACCCGTCAATGTAACATCTACAGCCTACTAAGTACAAATTCGCACGGTAGAAAACTCCGGTTTTCAAAACCTAATTAATGAGCTTAATTACGTATTGTTGTTATTGTAAAAATAACATTCTTGGCACAGTTAAACTAATTAACTAGGGGTGAGCTCTTCAAGATATGTGCCATTTGTCTGCTGAAAGGGACTTATTGAGTCCATCAACGGCGGCAATTTGCAGCTGCACATGCAACTGTTTTGGCCTCATTGTCCTTGTTCAAAACCCATTTGGCTTCTGCACGATTTGCTTTTGAATTTTTGTATCTCTGAGAGATTTTCCGACGCAGAACCATCAATACCCAGATGAAAGAAACACAAGAAACAGACAACGCATTTCATAATCGAATCTGATATTCTGAAATTACCCTGCAAGGCCCATAGGGAATTTTCTCCATATCTTCTTCATCTTCAGAAAAAGAAGAGATAAGTTGAGATATATTTTATTTGAAAGTTGAAAGATTAACGGCCAATAACCAACTTGTAGTTGAGATATGTCCAACAGTCCAACTTGCTTTTCAACCATGTCCTTTTTGTAAGATTCCATCTGGACCGTCCATCGTTCCAACGCAATCAAATGCTGATGCCGGTCTAGATTTTGCTACCTTTTTTTTCTGATCTCTCATACCTTTCACTGTTTCTAAAGGATTCACTACCCTGCGAGTCTGCGACCCTGTCCAAGGTCAGGATTTGATACTCTGAACCCTGCAAGGCTGCAGCCTAAAGTCAAATAAATACATCGAAATACAAAATCCCCTCAATCAATTCTTGAATCTTGACTAAACAAATAAAGGCATTACTAACAAAATCGAGCTAAAAATCAAGCTAAGTGTTCACTTGACTTCAAAAGTTACTATAGCCTTTATAAGAATTTGTAAATAAGGATTAAAGATTTGATTGTGATGCAAGCAACAGGTTGCGCAAGTGATTAAGAACAATTACGCATGCACTCTGAGGTCTTGTATTTGAATCACCCCTTCTCTAATCTCGATCGTATCCAAATAAATAAATAAAAATTTGACCGTGATTGAAGTAGTGGTGGTAATTATAGGGCTAATGCAACGCCCGTGAGGCTGACTGTAATTCCCAACCCATCAGAATCTGTTTTCATCTCTTGTCTCCCCTCGTGTGCTGTGTTGTTAGAAAGTAAGTGGTCATCATATGCTTTATCCAGCAAGGACTCCAAGCCAAAGATGAAACAAATAATAATCACCACTACCCCCAACATGTGGTCCAGGCAATCCAATAGAAAAATCTTATTTACCCAACACAAAAAACATTCAAAAGAAAAGAATGGTGGAGAAAGAAGATTCAGTTTGGTGTGATTATGAATGGTGTTTCAGTGTCCCCAGAGCCCTTACAAGCTGAATTTCCAGAGGGGAATAAAGTCACACAGCACAATGATCTAGAAGCAGGCACAAGTTAAGGGAATGTGAGTGAGAAGAGAGAAGCTAAAGCCCGTGATCAAGGGAGTTGTTGTTGTTGCCTAGCTAGTAGTAAAAGGACTAAGTGTGAGAAGAAGATATATCTTTTTGTGGTAGATAGATTTGGCTTTTTTCAGCTTTGTTTTCTTGTCTCCTCTCTTTGAAGTTTTAAACTGCCTTTGGTTAACCAACCCAACTACCTCTAGCAACAATAATATATCCTTCCTCCTCTCCTCCCTCTATATTCTATATAGCACTGCGGAAAGTGGTGTAATTGATTGCAAAATCAAATACGTGCTCTAAAAGCGCTTCCAACTACCCACGGGATTTGGTGAAGTGCTTTCAAAGTTTGAGGGTTTGGTTTGGTTTATAATTTTGGTCCAACAAGTATTAATGATGGCCAAAAGGTTAAAATTTAAAAAGGGTTCTTCATTCCACAAGGGGAAGAGTAAAATGATAATGGAATGAGGCCTCTCCATTTGGTCCTAAAGAAAGCTAGAGACATCAAAATACTTTCTTTGAATCTCGTTTATTTCTAACAAGTAACATGTAAGTCACTTACTAAACTAACTCTTCTGTAAAGGAAGAAATGTTGCCGACACCGATTATGCTTAAGATTTGCATTGATTCTCTTGTTACTTTCTTTAATGATGGGTCACTTGACTTTTAATAATTGATTAAACCCTATAAAGTTATGCAAAAGTTTGCATTGGATCTTGTTTTGAATTTTAAATTAGTCCACAAAAAGTTTGGAGTCAATCGACTACACACTAATTCCCCTTTGGGCCATGCAGGTCCCATGTTTTTAAATTTACTTCCATTTTGAGTGGATTCTTGTAGGTTATGTACTTATGCGACCCTTTATTTTCTTCTGTGCTTGATCATATCACAATGGTCATTCCATTCTTCCACGTACCCCTCATACATATATTGCACCCGTGAACAAAAACAAAATGCAAAAAACAAAAAAACAAAACTTTACTTACTAAAATGTATGTGGTGAACGGTCAAAATAAATTATATATACGTACAAACATATGAATTTTTATGAGTAAAATAATAAATTAATAGTACTTAAATTTAAGAAAGAAATTTACATAGTTTAAGAATCAAATCCAGCTGCCACCTTTCTTGTCACGCAATCCCTTTGTTGAAAAATTGGGGGGGATTAGAAAGCTTGAGTTAATAGCATTTAAAACTATCATTTTCGGGTCGATTTGTTTCTACAAAACCTGATTCATGGTGTTGCATAGCAGGACCAAAATGAATGTGATGGTTAACTACACATTAGGAATTTCCTCAACCCCTCAACCTCTCTATGATAAGATAGAGCAAATTTGGATAAATTAATTTAAATCGCTTTATAGTCGTTTGGAATTACATTAAAGCGCCTTACAACTAAGTCAGAGATTCCATGACATAAGAAACGAAATTACATTTGCCTTAGAGAGGGAGACCCCTATTTGAAGCAACTAGCAATTAACTAACTAATTACATTTGGAATTTTTAATATTGTTAAGTGTAGAAGCAAAAGAAACGTCGTGGGTTTTAATCAGTTTACAAATTTATTCACGTTCACTTGATCATCAAATTTTTCTGAGTTACATTAGTCTATTATTTTTTAAAATATTTGGATAATTAAGTTGGAAAAATGGATAGAAAATGGGAAGAAAAATATAGAAAACATTGTTAGTAGATTTGATTTGAATCAAGCATCACATACCTTTCACACATTACAAGCAAGAAACAACGAGGGTGCCAAATGCCATCACGTGTGTACACGTAGAGAAAGAGGTTTTAAATTGCAGTCATGCTTGAATGCATGTGCTTGTTTGTCTCTTCTTCCAGGGTCCCTTTGCATGTGCCAATCTACCATATGGTTTAGATGGCTTTGACTTGTACGTTTCCAATTACATTTCTTTCTCTCTTTTTTGGGTCGAGTTCCAATTACATTTCTAGGCATACCTTTAATCATTCTTCTTTTTATAGTCAACTACAAGTATTATTATTACACATGCATATATGTGATGTAAATTAGGGAAGTTACTCACAAAAAGAGAAAATTCGTGTGAAAAAAATGTATGTATATTTGAAATTTCCCTCTCTTTAGTTAATAATGTAAATTCTCTTAAATAATAGCAAAGATAGACGGATAATACAATTACTAGCTTGAGTTTACGTTTAATGATTTCAACTTTCAAGTAGCATGATCAACCACATGTTATTAGGTCACTATATAAAAATTAAAAGATAAAAAATTGCAACAAATGGTATGATATATGACAGTCTCGATCTCTTGGATCACAGGAGTCCAAGAGATTGTGGTCACCCACCGTTGGATATTAATCCAATGGTTGAAATTTTTTTTTTAATATGAGTGCAAGAGTGAGTGAACCGTTGAATTTACATCCAACACGATGAGTGACCACAAATTTCTTGGACTCCTGTGATCCAAGAGATCAGGACTGTGATATATGAAATATGTAATTGATGGTTCAAGTTGGTGCTTAATATTCAACCATTATCCCTTTAACTATAAATCAATTAGCACTTCATTGTTTGGACGTTTGAATTTCAGATTTACAAAACGTTTGAAACAAGTTATCTGTTTAGGGTTGGTGAGGGCAACACATCCACATGCGATTTGTGCAACTTTCAATTGATTAGGATTTATATTATCATGAAAAATGTAGGAAAAAGTCTCTATTTTTACCGTTCTTCTTCAACTCTAATTGGTCAAATTCTTTTTAACTGCTTGGCCCATATTTTATGAGGCCCATATCATAATAACTTGGGTTGGTGTGGATCTATGATACTTGATAAGCACATCTCCTAGTGCTTACAAAATGGTCCTACACCTTGAAAGAATGTGAGTAAAAGAATAAGAAATTTGGGATGCTAGGGCTTTGCAACCATGAGGCATCAAATGGAAGGCCTTATTTGACAGTTTAACTTATATGTAATAGAAATAGCATTGTTTTGTTATTTTCGACTAATCACAAATTCTCACGAGAAAAAATTATCACGTGTGACATACCATGACTGATCGGGGATAGCAAAATAGTGCTATCTCCGTTTCACGTAAATACTTCTCCTTATTTGGAGTAGAACTGAGCCAAAATATATCTCCCTTTGTTATTTTGCCAGACATGGTAAGAAGAAACCGCAAATTCTGATATTTGCATATTAGTTGAAGACTAAACGATAAAAGTTGAAATTGATATTTGTCACAAGAAGAAAAGATCATAGCCAGATTAGGGTTCTATCAATTTATCAAGATGGGAAAATTGAAATTGACAAAAATGCGTGAGCTTGACATGAGTGAGTGTGACTGTCGTGTGAAGGGTACTTTTCAGTTTTCTCATGGAGAAGGAGAACTCTATTCACTGCTAATTGAATCCAGCTCTGCACTTAGGTGAAAAAAAAAGGTTAAAAATAAATAAATATCCGTGCACGACAACATGGTCGTCACCCACTAGTGTTGTGTGAGTCTTCTGAGATAAAAAAATACAAGTAAAAATTGTAGTGTCTCCCCCATGACAAGGTAATTGTAGTGTCTCCCCCACTGAACAAAAGCAAACCCACTCAAGTTAATTAGCATGCTCTCTACTTTTTGAGCAGTTTCCATTTCATGAATTAATGTTGAGACTACTGGTAAGAAGACAGACTTAACTGAGAGGAGTTAGGTTGCCATTGCCAGAGCTAACTGGTTTAATTACTTGTTAGGAAACAATCCCACATGAAGGAGGCCACCATGTTGGAGCACTAAGCTTTTGATTGAGACTTTACTTATAAACAAAACAAAACAAAAAAAAGTTCATCACGCTTAAGTCCTTTGGACCCCCCCCACCCCACCCATCACATGCACCTCACCTTAATTCTTACTTTAGGTTTAGGGTCATGCACTCTTCTTACTTTAGGTTTACCCTACATCCGAAGTCTTTTGTTCGATTTCCCTTCTCTCCTCTCAGTCTTTTTTATATGGTTTTTAAAACTTCCTACCTGATCAGGTGATTAGTTCAGAACATGCTTTACCTTTTTAGCCGAGCCAACTGAACCCAAACTGAAATCTAATTGGACCTTTTTTCTTCTTCTTTACCTGGGATAGATAGAAAACCTTTTTTTTCTTTTCTTTTTTTCTCTTTTTGAAAACACTGGTTGCATTCAGTTTGAGCGCCAACTGAATTTGACTTCCAATTCACCCTCCATATCATTAAAGAAAACGAGCACTTATAAAGTCGTTCAAAAGAAAAGGAAAGGAAAGAAAGGAAAAAAAGTGGCACGTTTGCATGATGAAGCTTTGTCAAATAACCTTCCATCATCATACGCAATAAAAATGCCATGAAGATTTGAGTGTGATTTTTCTTCCTGTTAATCTTATGACCATCATTAAGCTATAAAATCAGTCAGTCGATCAAATTGCAAATTGGGACATCACATTTACTAATTGTCGGCTGCGAAATGATAAGGTTATGGATAACAACAGTACTAGAGATGTAACACGAGCGATGCCGCCACAAATTGAGAGATATCATATGTGGAAACCATGAAACAAGAGGGAAGGGTTTTCTTTTTGAAAAGCCATCGAAAAAGTTATGCTTCGATCTTTTTGGTTTGGAATTTGTACATTTATTTGACAATTCAAAACCTTAGCCACACTTTATCACCTTCATTGACAAGGAAAAAACAGGGTACGTGGAAAAAAAATCTGAGACTATGCTATAGAACCCTAGTGGTTGCACTATGAGGAGGGGGTGTCAAAATCGCAATATTATTCCAAATCTTTGTAGGAGCATAGGGCTTTTATCTCAATGTGGCAAATTGATGCCCAAAGAAAAGGACATGAGAACATGGCTAGTGGCTGAAGGAACCAACCATTTTGATGATCCAAGAGGGCCCAATTGCAACAACAGTGACAGTTGTAAATAGTTAGTTGCATGAGTAAGAAATAAGAAACATTTGGGCATGGGATCTCATGTTATAATGCACAATGTGAAATTGTCTGGGGCAAACCCGACTGAGCACATGATTGTGGGGAAGGGGAAGGAGAAGGATTCTCTGCTCAGTGCTTAGGATGGTCCCCTCTCTCTGTGCAGCCCTAGCTAGGGTCCCCTCAGCAAATATCCACTGGCCCATGTAAACATTTCAATGGCTATGGAAATTGGTTCCACTGGTAATTTTCTTCTGTTTATGTGGTGGAGGTGAAACTGAAACCTCACATACTGATGTGCTGGTCCACTGATGTAAAGCCTTCATTGCAAGTTTGCAGTGGAGAGGACCAATATTGACAATGAACTTGTATGTATGTATTGATATCTGCATGTTTTTATTTTATGAGCTGACATCTTTGTTCTTATCTGTAAATCTGTGCTATAGTAATATTCGAATTTGATTAAGAAAATAGGGTGAGACAGTAGAAAACATGGGGCACCCTGCCTCATGTGTCTACTTTGATGATGTATGAAACAGCAATGCCAAAGTAATTATATATATAGCTTCTGAAAAAAGCGCTTTCAACTTTCTTATGTGTGTGAAGGGTTCTGTTCCTACTGCAATCACACAGAGCACGCAAAGTCTTCAACACCAGTCCTCAAAAACGGTGACTTGTGATTTCAATTTTGGGCCAGTACCATGTACACACACATGAAAGATATTTTCTTCCTTTCTATCTTTTCCTTTTTGTGGTTACAAAACTTACTGGTTACCGCCAATAGGCCATCAAGCCTATCCGAGGAACTAGGACCAATGAATCATGGAGACAAATGATAAATCAACAACTCAATTAGTCTCCACAAATCCTAGTTAAACAGGGTCCAGACACAGATTAGGCTACCTGGGCAAAAATCAACCTCCTACTTATTTTTAAGGACGTGTGTAAACAAATGAAGGGAGCCTAACCAAGAACAGAACCATGGAACTGTTTTATTTTATGATAGTTACATGAAGCATGTCTTTCATAAATTAATAGTACTCTACAATTCTAAAACGATTTCTGGCAATTAATGCTTTCCAAGAACAACACAAGACCAAAGAAGAAAAAAGAAATTAATTTCCCTTTTCTTAGAGGGCAAAACAGATTCATACACAAATCAAAATACAGAGGCACAATAGCAATGCAAACATACATGTGTCTACTTCCAACAAGGGTTTCAACCCACAATTTGAGCAAGATCAAATCTATACAAGGCGGCAGGCTATCCAATCCAATCACTGCAGATATATAATCTATTCAGACTTACAACCAAATAGCAGAATTCAAGGATTGCCTATCGAGAAAACTTTCGGGGTTCCGATTTAGCTATGTATTTTCTTCAGTTCTTAATAGTCAGGCCTGCAGTCATCTTTGACTTTGAGCTTCCAACTGCTCCCTGGTCAGCTGATTTTCCACTCAAATGCTGAAAAGAGTAAGAGCCACTTTTTCTCAACTTACCTGGAAATTCTTTGCCCAAATTACCTTTCAAAGAAAGATTTTTCTTTATGCGACTTCTGTTAAGCAACAGCATACTATTGCGCGGGGGAGCATGCAAAGCCCCTTCAACACAATCTCCTACCTGCGTACATCCCCAAGGCCTGGATGACCCGTCATCAGAAATTGGTCTGAGCCGTGGAAAACCAGTCCGCAGTCTTGAGAAGCCTTGCTGCTCAGGGAGATTTTCCTCCTCAAGTCTGGCACATAATGGGCAGGGAGGGTCATTTTTACGTGTCTTGGGCGTTGTTTGCTCCAAGCACTCTGCATGGAAGACATGACAACAAGAAAGCACCCCTGTGACTGGCATATCTCCACTTCTTACTATCCTACGAGAACTCCAAGGTGATCTCTGTGAAAGAAACCTTTCACACAACCCGCATCTAAAACCATCAGACATATTATTACATGGTCGACCAGAAATTTCTGCCTCAAATGACTCAGAAACATCTGCAAAATCAATGCTGCTACTCGCACTGCTCCAGCGGTGGCCATCTCTTTGAGGAGTGGCGGCATCAAATTCCGTAAATCCAGCTAAAGTAAGGTCAGAAGCCTCTCTTGGAGGAGTTTGTGCAGGAAAAGATAAGGGATGAATAGGTTTGGACATGAATGAACGGCGGCTCGGTAAAGTATGATGAGAAGATAGGCATGCCTTGACTGCAGGTTCAGACTCACTGCTGTCTGAACGGGATGAGGAGGATCCCCCGGTGTCTTGAATTTCTGAAGTTCCCTGCAAGATACCATCAAAGGAAACACAAAATAAATAAATTTATTTGATTAAATAAACT
Organism: Prunus persica; assembly: GCF_000346465.2. Lineage (NCBI taxonomy): Eukaryota > Viridiplantae > Streptophyta > Magnoliopsida > Rosales > Rosaceae > Prunus > Prunus persica. The sequence goes on from NC_034009.1 coordinate 28,196,459, forward strand.
AGGAAATTTGAATTCAAAAGTTCTCACAAAATACCTCCATGGTAGGTCTAAAGAATGAATGCCCAAAAGCTGGACCTAGCAAGTAAGAGGGAGTGACGTTAAGTTAATGAAAATAACTTACAACATGAATATTAGAAAGAATGATGACAATCTTGAGATTACTAAATTTCCTTAATAAGTATAAATTTTGAATTCCCTATTTTATAGGCTACAGGGGTCTGATTATTGATCAATCTTGGTAATAATTTAAGCATGTAAGAATAAATAGCATAGGTGAGAAATCAATCAAGAAAACACCTCAAACGACATAATAATACAACCAAATAATTCAAAATGAAAACAATGAGAATCCCCATGGATAATGTCAACTGAACTCATGATTCCAGATCAGATTTAGCAAGCTTCTAACACTCTTTTTCACTCTTGACCCTAGACTGCCAACAATAGAGAAGAAAGAGATGCTCCTTAAGTTGCTAGTATAAGTAGATTAAGCATGACAATGGTTATTATGATTGAAGGGTTTTTCTTTTTCATGAATCTAATTAAGATGTAATTAGAGCATAAAGCCAGAGTTATTGAACAATAGAGTACTTTGTGAAAATTACTCTAACACTAATCATGTAACACCGAGAAATGAAGATATAGCAAGCACATATACACAGGTTGTTAGTAAAAACCAACTATCAAATCACCTAACCCAGATGGTCATCTTTTTGTGCAAAGCAAAAGCAGCATACACAAATACACGAGTGTGCACACACAGAGAGATGTAAGAAAGAAGGCTACAAGATGTGAGAACTTTTTTACGAGAGACTGCAATGTCTAATTATTTCAAACAATGACCAACATACCATCAAATTGTGCAGTAACAAACACACGCAAATGTGTGTATCTCAAAATATAAACATAAATTATAATCATGCAAGATCATTTGCACCAATTCATTTGTACTTGGTAGATTATTAACATTACATAAAATAATATTATAGCTCTGTTCAATCCAAATGAACCAACAAAATTTAATCCACCAAATTGTTTAATAGTTACCCGCATAGCAATTGCACTTAGCACATTACTTCTTCATATGCTTTTTCTGACACCAGATTTTAAAGCCAACAATTAGAAATTCATCCCAAAAGCAATCTAATTTATCAGACATCAACATGTGTATGCACGCACAGAAAAAACTGAAATAGAGATGCATTATCAATTGTATTACCTCTCCTTTTTGCAGTTTCATAATCATCTATACTGATTTCCTGTATTGCTGGAGGTGTCCACTGAGGACCTTGAGAAAGGTCAGATGAACTACTTAAAAACAGTGCAGCACCATCAGATGCAGAGTAGTGATGATTATAGAGATTGTTGCCTCTTACCCAGCCCCTACTTCCTTTACTGTTTGATGAAGTAGAAGACCCCTGTTGCTGAATACCATCATGCAAACCATATTGTAGTTCTTCAGGTTGGAATCGGAAATCCCATCTCGATGGGGGTGGTGAGAAGCTCGTATTAGTTCGCCAGCAAGGCTCCTCTGGACCCACGGACCAATCCCTACTGGCCGTATGTGATTCATGTGGCCTTGCAGCCACACAACACAGGGACCCCGTTTTAGCTATTTTTTATAAGACACAAGAAGATTGATTCTATCTGCTATCAATCTTCCTAAAGCTCAGCTCACTAATTTATATCACTTGCATGAAACAAGTTACATTCACTTATGTCAAGCGCCACTTATCGATGGTACAACATATAATTAGTACAATGAATCCTACAACACCTAACAGTATTAAGTGCTGCAGTCAGGGTGCGAAGACCCACACTTCAAGAAAATTGGACAGTGCGGTAGAACTTCAAATATAAAACAGGCAAACACTTAAAAACAGAGGATCAAAATTTCAACAATACATATTCAAAGTACGTTGCTTACAACTCCAGATTTCTTCAGCAAATGACAAATATTTCAGAGTTCTTCAGTGGTCATAGAGGCAACCCTACCAAGAAAGTTCGAAAAATTTTAGATAAGGCAATGTTCAGCACGAGTACTCTCAAGTCCAAATGTTCAACAAAACAAAACTCCAGAACACAAATACTCAACAAGATACTAATCCATCATCATTAAAATCAACAAAATGAAAGCCGATAAATTACATAAATTCCACAAAGCCAGTGACTTTAACTTCAAGACTTGCAGAGTGTGTGCATTTTTCATATTTTTGTTCAGCATAAGGCCAGGCATCTAGTTCAGCCTTATAGAGCGCATACAAATTTAGAAAGTTCACAGAGACACATAAGGAGCAGAACGTGGTCTTGGAAACACCAATAGTTCATCAAACAGTACAGCGAGACAACCAAAGCAGATAGAAAGCAAAATTTGAGAACTGAACATCAGTCAAAAACCCTAGAAATAGAAAGCCCCAACAAGATAAAAATAAATAACTGGTCTTTTTAAAACCCAGAAATGTAAATCGAGAAAGAAAGCTTACAATTAGACAATGACGAAGCACGAGAAGAAACCGTGAGCTAGGCCTAGGCGACTGGTTGTCGAGTGAGTAAGAAATGAAAACCCTAATATATCGGGGAGGAAAAGGAGGAGCCTATTTAGGAACCTTTTTGCATTAAGATCCTCCCTTTTCTGCATAATCCCATCCAATTCCCTGTTTCTTCAAGCTTAATTAATTACCTTCTTTTTTGTTCCGTATATTATTTTCTTTTAGCTGGAGTTGTGCAGTTTAATTAATATTTTTCTGTAGGTGGCACTGGCAGATTGGTTTTTTTGTTGTCATTATTTGCATGTCATTATTTCTTCGTCTCTTTTTGTCACCAATTTTGTTTGACTTTTTTTATTATTATTTCTTCACATTTATTTAATTAATTGTTTATAGCAATAATCATTTTGTAGAAGATTGCGTGAGCTAATGAAATTTTATTTTAGATCACACAGAGAGCTTTCATTGAGGAATCTCTCAAATAAGTTTATTTGAGGGACACCCCTTGTAGGCAGTGGCAGACACAGAAAATTTTTAGCAGAGGTGCAAAATTGATTAAGTATGAGAAATAGTTTTTCGGAATAATCATTTTCTCAAGATAATTTTTGGCGGCTTTTATTCCTTACACATTAAATAAGAAAACTTGATTTTATGGGATTTTAGTATGAAGTATATATTGACTTAATGAGCCATCATTTTTAGCCTAAATCGTATTTTGCACTAAAACCGATTTTTCATATTTTGATTTGATATGAATTTGATTTTCTAGTATTTTTATTTGAATCCAAATGGGGGGTACTTCCTTATTTACATTGTAAACTTAAGTAAATGGAGTAATATAAAAATAAATTAAAGTAAAATGACAAAGACATTTACTTAAATGTTGAAAATGGAAATAAGGTAATCTGTACACCAGTTGAGCAAAGGGGCAGTTTGAAGCACCTACAATTATTTTTCCTGCGAAGGGAGGTGCAAGTGCACCTCCTTGCGCCTATGTAGATCCGCCAGTGCTTGTAGGCCCCACTCCGGATTGTATTTTACTAATCCAAACCGTCTATTTTGTAGATACTCATTCAAAGATCATCTCTACAAAAAATCACTTGAATCCGATATCATGTGACCACTCAATTGAGTTATTGAAATTTTAGTACTTTCTTAAAGCACCGTGTTCATTGATTTTGTAAGACACAATTGGATGTCGAAACGGTTTCCGATTTGTCTAATTTTTTGTAAGGATGATCTATGAATGAATACCTAAAAAATAGATGGTTTGGATTATTGGGAAAAGAATTATAGGGTACTCTAAAGGGCGTCCCTCAAATATTTGAGGGATCCCTCAATAGAAGGGGACTGTTAGATCACATGTATTTATATACATATATTCCCGGGAGCAACCTGAGCAGGATAATATAATTATATATCTTAGATTGAATTACATATTGCCAAGCCTGATGATTTTCTGAACAATAGAATTTGTTTGATTCTAGTATGATTAAAAAAAGATTTATTTATTTATCTTGTGAGAAATTGAGCCACATGGGCTCACTATTGCTTGCTTAGAAAGGCCCAAGCCCAATAATGGCCAACCAAAACTACAAATTTATTCCAATAATAACAAACACAATCCAAGATTCTCTGGTTGAGCTCCTCATCAAGTTTTCAGACTGCTAATTAATAACTTAATTATTGATGAGGAGGAGTCTTTTGCACCAGATGGGCATCTTATTGATGATGTTAAGAGGAGTATGCAACTGTTTGAGAATATTTCTGTGGCCTTCTGTTATTGTTACTTACAAGCTATTCCAAAGAGTTGAGGGTTTATGATGGAGGCACTGGACAAGGAGGTCATGCTAAGCTTAACATCTGAGAAGCCAGACTTGGATATGCTCCTTCCCGTTTCCCTGGTGAGATGACACCCATCAGCTAGGGTTTGTTGCAGAGGATCAAGAATACTCTGTGTAAATCTGAGGAGTGTTCCATCTGCACCACGATACCAGTTGCTTGCTTTAGAAATGGAAAACCATATATAACACCTTCTTCCCCTCAATTTCCTCAATGAATTAGAAATTGGGTTCAGCTCACTACCTACCTTTTGCAGCCACATGCTCCACAAACAGGTAAACTCCACCTGGTCTCAGCACTCTCTTTATCTCTGAATACAACACCAAAAATGAGCAATAAGCAACAACCCACAAGTCAGGAATTTTATGCAAAACCATTACCTTTCAGAGTCTTATCAACATCTTTAACAGAACACAATACAAGGGTTCCCACAACTGCATCAACTGAAGCATCATCTAATGGTATAGCCTCCCCAACCTGGTTAAGATTAAGCATTTCCAATATATCACAAACAAAAAGCAAATTTCACAAAGAGGGGACAAATACTAGAAACCGAAATTCAATAAGTTGCAGGTTAAGAAAACTTGCATTATAAGAAATTATACATTGAATGTTGTAAATTCAAGCTTCATAAATTAATAACCAGTTTCACATACTGCTTGTACAAACTCAAAATTCGAAAGGGGCAGACCGGCAGCCACGGCGGCAGCCCGAGCATACTTTTCCATCTTTATATTCGGATCCACACCAAAAACCCGGACACCACTATCAGCAGCATAGTATCTAAGATTAGGACCAGTCCCTATACCAATTTCCAACACTTGCTGAGCTTTTCCCTTCAATTCAGCGAATAGCTCTGCCTTGTAACCTGCAATCTTACCCATAAAATGAAGTAACTAAGCTCACTGAGAAAGAAACATTTACTAATGAACCACTAATCTCAAAACTTAGTTAAATGGGAACTTTTAGTATTTACTAATTAACCACTAACCTCGTCTTCATAAGATTGCATGGAGGTGTTCAAGACTGATGCATAGAACTCTTCATACCAGTCTGGTCTTGGAGGATGAACTTCTTCTAATATGGTCTAAGCATGCATCACACAATTTTTTTTTAAAAACCACCAAATTTTCTGTGAAGTATCTAAAGACCAGTACGTACCGTATAATTATCAGAAGGCAATTTGGAAGCGATGGAGGTGGAGGGGCAAATTGGGAATAATGATGTGGCCACTGCTGCTTCAACGAAGCGCCTTCTTCCGCACGAACATACGCCGCTGAAACAGAACGAGTCCGGCGCGAGTGACCCGGCGGTTGAAGCATCTGAGTTGACTCGGGTTGGAAAAGAATCAGAACGCGATGTGATTAGGCCACGTGGCGCGATGTTGGGTGAGAAGGGAATGGTGTGAAGGATCATCTCTACAGCGGCCAGTGGTGTGTGATTTCTTGAGTGGATGGTGCCATGTTATGGAATTATTATGTTTTTCATGGCCAACGACAGCATAAATTCTGTCGTTTTGTCTTGATGATACTTCTTGTAAATAAAACCTTTTTCTAAAATTCTGCCTTCAGTATATATTCATGGAGCTCTCTCTCAATATGAGCAATCCCACATAAGAAATTTAAGTAAATGAAATGTCATATCTTCATCCAGTGTGTACATGATTCATGTTACATGTTACAACCAGTACAAAAATTTGGCAAGTTTTATCTTTATTTGCTCTGGCACCTTAAACAAGGTGAGATCTGACTCTCAGCTTCAACGTTCAGAACGTGCAGCACGCAGTAGCTACTCGCGGTGGCAACTCTGATCCTCATCCGCCGTGTTACTGCTGCCACTGTCTACTTGGTCCTCCAAAGGAGTGTTGTCATTGCCGCCATCTAATGTAGGAAAGAGATAAAGGAGTTCAAGTGCTGAACATGGTTTTCTAACATGTACAAGAAGTTTATTGGTGGTGATGTTGGAAATTGGTTATTGATTGCACATACCATCGCCGTCGCCTGCACGGGAATAAGATGAGCGCCTTGAACGCGCTTGCTGTTGTGGTGTGGGCTGATGACAACAACAGACAAATATAAGAGATAAAAACCATGTACTGATGTATAGCAAAGGATAACAGGAGAAGACAAGAATTCCTATCTATGTTAACAACTTCTAGCCAGCTTGAGGTAAGAAAATCATGGTGTTATCATCGAACACACCTGCAGCTTTGGGCGGAGTGCTTCAAGTGGCCCTTTTGGCTTTGCTCCTTGCTGTTGAAGAAGTTAAAAAGAACCAAAGATAGGCAAAGAGATTAGGCTTCAAACCTTCAGAGTTATAGCAACTACAATCTAAGCAAATCCAAATGAGCACCTTTCCCAATGCCCAATCAGCAGAATCAAAATAAGCACGCTCATGGTCCTGCAGAAAATTCAAATTGCTTGTTGGTGGCTTTATTTATCTCAATAAAGATAGAACTAGATCAGAAATTTCAGACAGGGGAGCTAGGGGGTAAAGAGTGAGAACAAGGCCAACAATTACCTTGGATATCAGTGGAGGCTTCCTTGGTAATATGCCTCCATACTTTTTCTTAATTGTTGCCTCCTGAAGAAGACAAAATTGTAGACAATGATCCTACTGCATAACTTCAACTATTGACCTAATGAAGCAAGCTGATGATATATAAAGAAATTTTGATGCAAAAAGATCATTTCAATGAGAAAGACAGTTTGCATTAACAGATGACAGGGCAACAGGCAAGAAATTTCAAAAAGTTTAGAACGATTTGCAGAGCAGAGTTGTACCTCCTGCTGGGGTGAAGGCATGGAATTTTCATGATTTTCATTTGAAGCTTTTAGGTCTTCCTCGGCATTGTCACCAGCACCTTGATCCTTAGGAGCACCATCGGCATTGTCACCAGCACCTTGATCCTTAGGAGCACTATCAGCAAGCTCTGGCTCCTTCACCTCCTCCGTGTTTGTATCTGACATATTTTGCTCTGGGCACAGGTGACAACTACAGAAACAAAAGAATCCTTCTACTCAATCAAAAACAGATGTAATCAAATCCAGTCCTATCATTGCAATGTCCAAATAAGTGAGCAAGTTCCTTCCGTCTTTAAAATCTCATAACAATTACTTTTAGAAAAGATAAGCCTATTAATTGGTGCAACTCCAATATATCAAATCATAGGCATGCATACAAATGTCTGTAAATTGGCCCAAATATAACCCTGTAAACAAAAATAAATATGACTATGTTGATAAATGTTTCATGCCACAAAAACGCATTGAAGCAACCACCCTAATTCTATAAAACTAGACGGGTTCGTCTTGTCATATTTGATTATCTCATTACAATTTTTTTTCCTCAAAGGCTAGTCAAAACTATGCCTTTTTTTTGAGTCTATTTTATTCTGGTTGAACATCAAGACTATTTTACACAAAAGGAGGTAGCCCTTCAACAAGGCCTCCCAACTCCCTAGCCCGAACCCAACATCGAGGATCAAGATACAGGAAATATGCCTGTTCATTAACTTATGACCCGACTGAGGATATAGAAAGGATCAGCATCTTGAAAATGATATAGAAAAATGGAAAAAGAAAGTCAACTTTTCGAGTGAGAGAAGCAAAACAAGTTGAAGCAAATCGTCCCGCACTTTCCATATGCACCATAAAAAAACAATTAAAGGAAGACGATGGCATTAGAAAACAACTAGAATTTAAGTTCAATACATGCAGGCCTAATCATTTCCCATTTCTTCACAAAACTTTTCAGTTTGTGGAAAAGCACAACTAAAAATATGTCTCACTTGTAAATATCAAGAATCACACTGTACTGACAAGTTGGATCAAGAACTTTAGAAGAACCCAGAAACAAGCACGACCCAGATGAGAGATACCAGTGACTTGTAACTAGGCAGCTGAGTTCTTTGATTTATTACAACACAAATTTAATAGCTTTGATCAATGAATATCTATCAAGATTGTTCAAGTAGGCAAGACTAATAGAACTGAAAGTGAAGGTGTGGATCGTTTACCTGATCAAAGATCCGGTAGGGAGAAAAAAAGCCGAAATGGCGTGATCCGATTGCGAAGTAGAGGCTATCAGAAGAACGATGCCTAGAGATTACGCTACACGACGCACATTCTCTTAAGGGTGGCAAGCGTACGTCTTGGGCTGTGTAAGACTTGAGTTGAGGCCTTGTTGAAACCGTACGGAAATTGACTGGGTTCAATTCGAATTCCCTTTGGGCCTTATTTTCATAAAGATGGCCTCATATTTGCTATTTTATTTCAAACGCAACATATATTTCTAAATAGATAGATATTTTCTTGGTCCAATACTTACTATTTATAAATACATAGATATTTTCTTGGTCCAATACTTACTTAATTTTCTTGAATTTGAGATATCGTTTAATTTTTATTTTAATTTTAATACAAGTGATAATTTAAACTATAAAGAGATGGATTTTTTTCATATACACTATCAAAAGTGTCGACGGAGGTTTGAACATTCGACCACTGATATGGAAATCAAAGTATTTTTTTACTGAGCTAGACCTCATTAGTAAAATAACGTTCAATGTTAAGAATAAAAGAATGAAAATACTATTAGATCAGGTTTAATTTGTCAAATTTATAGTACGCATGAAAAAAGAAAGTGTTAAAATGTTTTTTTTTTTATACAAATGATATTGAAGAGGAAGAATTTGAACATAGAATCTCGAGTGAAAATTAATTACTCTTAACCACTTAAATACAAGTCCGTTGCAAACGTGTTAAAATTTTGTAAAGTGAGAGGCAACAAAAAGGAGGCAGAATAAAAGGGTTGAATGAGTCCAACAAAGTAAAAATAAAAATTATCTGCTTCATCAAGACCAAAGTTGATAAAGAAAGGGGATTATAATTACCAGCTAGCCCATGTCACCCACCATAACCATTTTCGTCAGTCTGGATATTGCCCCATATTCTATTACATCACAATGGCTCTCAGCAAAAGATAACAGCAACATGTGCAAAAGATTTTGCATTGCAATGATTTATAGCTAGCAATAACAAGCATTGCATCACAGAGAAGAAAAACAAGACGCAAGTAGTGGTGTAGCACGCAAATTTATTGCTTCCCAATCTTTTATTGCATTATGCAGACATGATTTTGGCAAGTGATAAGATTCTGTTTCCAAGACGTACCGAATGTAGAAAATCTTGTTGCTAAATAAGACCATAGCTAAAGTGGATATGAACCAAATCTTATTTTGATTTGCTGTATGAATTTCAAGGCAAAAATTGGTAGCCTATTCTCTTCTTTTTCTGGTAAAATCCTTGCTGCCCACGTCTCTGCATTAATTGGTTCAACTCAACAATCCACATCCACTGATATATAGCTGAAACAAGTTTCCTATTCATACTGGCCCATGGATCATTTCCTCCTTGTTGTAATGAGCCAAACTCCAATGCGGTTCTTCTTTTTCTCCCCCTCCTCCCAAATTCCAACCCAACCATTCCCACAGAACACTGCAAGTTTTAAGACCCTGGTTGAAATTGGATTATGAATCATCTCAGGTCTTGCATGTAAGTATGAGATAATATATATGTGATGCAGCCAAGGATGACTTGCCGGCGGCTACTACTTCTCTTGTTTATAGGTACATAAAATTTTCATCAAATGTGACAACTTTGTTTCTACCCATGCTCTGCAATTTTAGCAAGCAAGAGAAACAAGGAGCCTTCTGTTATGCACACTGAAATTAACTAGAAGAATGAAAACACTGATTTAATTTGTTTTGCGATTGAGTGAGATCCAATTCCAGATGATCCAAAAGTTTATGTGTGTGGTAGAGATAATTGGCAAGTTGTCCATGGCTACATGTCTATCTCATGTTTACATGTTAGATCAATGATGATAATGATAATGGAGAGGGAAGAAGCCCAGATTGAATGATGTACATGGCAGTAAGTTTTCTCATTTTTGCTTCTATAAAAATCCCAACTCTCTCATTTGTGCTTTTTTGCAAGTACTTTCTGACAAAATGATCCCATGTTTTTTCTTTTTCATTTTTTGATCAAATCCCATGTTTTTTTGTTGATTATATGGCATTTTCATGGTGTTTGTTATATAGATGATGGTCAATTTTTATTTTATTTTCCCCAATTATAAAGATTTGTGAAGTAGTGCAGGTCCAAAACAGCAAACAAATTTCTACTTGTCAAGATTTCACTAAGCAGGAAGTCCTGTATCTCATGACATATTGCTGCTTCTTCCTTCCTTTTGAAGTTTAGAGCCAAGAGGTAAGGTTTTCAGGTCCATTTGATTAGGCCCTGGAGCTGTTTGCATTGCATGTATTCATGGGAAATTTGGACTTGCTGTCATTGCCAAGTTGCCTTGGGCCTAATGGCGCCTTTTTCTTGACATACATTTTCAACCTAAAAGACAACATATTACATATGTTTAAACCCTAAGCCACCAAACCCACTAAAACAGTGACAGCATTCTCCACAAGCATTTCAGATCATGCCTTTACTTAGCAGTGACTTAATCATATTCCTGATTGGCCAATTTCCTATGACCCTGGCATGTCACCAAGGGAAAATTAGTAGCACAAAATTTGCACAAAGCCTTGTCCTAATGTCATGGCATTATCTGTTCATTGTTGGAGTTGGCAGAAGGCTCTTTGTTCAGAATTAAATATTGAGCAAGTGAGAGCCGGTGGGATTGCCTTTGTCACTAAACTCCAGCTTTACCAGTGAGATGTCATCATTCAGCCTATCACAGGCTTACATATGGCATGCCCAGGAGAAGCATACATACGCAAGGCAAGGCATTGAAACCCAACATACAAATTACTATAAATGCATGCCTTCCCCTGTATCTATCTCCACAGCAATATCATCAGTCTATCAAGTACACAGTACAATTTCAAAACTCCCTACACTTTCAAAGAGAAAAACTAAGTAAGAAAAATGAAGGCAGGAGGAGCAGTTGATGCTACTGATAAAGAAGCCTCAAAACCCATCCCAATCCCAAAAGTAAGGGTGAGCAGAGTGCTCTCTGTTCTAGACTTCACTCTGCGGGTAGTTGCAGCCCTTGGAACATTGGCAAGTGCAATAGCTATGGGAACCAGCCGGGAAACGCTTCCCTTCACCGCGCAGTTTGTTCGATTCAGGGCTCGTTACAAGGATCTTCCCACGTTAACGTAACAATCTTTAATCTTTGCAAAAATGATTGAACTACTATTTTCTTTTCCTCAAGAGAAAAAGGCTAAAACTTCGTACATGTGCTTTCATGTCACACAGGTTTTTTGTGATTGCCAACTCAATTGTATGTGTCTACCTTGTGCTTTCTCTTCCTTTATCCTTTGTCCATATCATCTGGACTGCAGCCAAAAACAGCAGGATCGTCTTGATCATCTCTGACACGGTAATATATGCTACCTTAGCTGACCATTCACTCAAATATATATTCTTTGCCAAATTCTCAATTATATATACTTGAATTTTGTGAAGGTGATGATGGGGCTTTTAACTGCTGGAGCTTCAGCAGCAGCAGCCATAGTGTACCTGGCACATTATGGCAACTCCAGCACCAACTGGTTTGCATTTTGCCGGCAATTCAACAGCTTCTGCGAGCGCATTTCTGGGTCTCTCATCGGCTCCTTTGTTGCCATAACTGTACTTGTACTCCTAATCATCATGTCATCTGTGGCAATCTCTCGACGTTGATGTGCTGCTGGGTTTGTAAGTGTGTGATATGAAAAAATTTGCTACTAGTATCTTTCATTTACACAACAACATAAAATGTACGTTCTGTATATTTATTTAAAGCAAATCTGCAATATCTTGTTACATTTTTCTTTTGCCATACTGCAATGTTGTCTACCACTATTTAAAACCAACATTTGTCGCAATGAATTTATGCATAGGTGTGTGTATGCATGCCAAGATGATAGGGCACAGGTTGTCTGTGGCTGAGGTTTTCTAGTAGTGGCATTACCGTAATCTTAATGAATTTAGATCACAAAATCTCCTAAGATTGCAAGAGCTCTAAACGAACCATGCGCTTTTATCCATTAACAAACCATGCGCTTTTATATTTACCCAAATATATTTGGTTTCAATCCAAAGCATTGAAAATTGCAATCATGTAGCTCCAAATAAAAACATCCGACACCTCGTACTAGGCCAACAACGCCACCAGATCATCTATTGATTTCAATGTCTTCTCGTAGTATAGATACGATTCATACACCTTCGGCGTTCGAACATAATAATCAAACTGCAATACAAACACAAACACAATCACATTCTAATCAGATTAAAAAAAAAATCACCAATATATAAATGCACACACAATATACTTTAAGAGTAACAAATCTACCTCTGTCATGTTATTCACCAACTCATTGGCCGTCTTAACATACTCTTGACGGCGAACATCCGGCACCAGAGTCGCAGCATTTTTCAGATCCTGAGAAAGATAGGCCGACTTTAGGCGAATGTAAAATATGACATACCTCCAAGCCATGGCCTCCAACATGTCCCTAATGCTGTGCAGCCCTTCAGCTGTTTGCTTAATTCTAGCCACTGCATCTTCTGGAGACAATCCAGGCTCAAAAAATCGTTCCCTTATAAACGAACGAGTGCCCCAATTCTCGGCTAGTCCAAGTGGGGTGGCAATGCCATGTTGGTGCACCCCAAGTGCCAAGGAAGTGCCTAAAAATGATGTCACAATTTTTCTTCGACTTGTGGCATTGTTCTCTTCTTCTTCTGCTCCTGGAAGTGAGGCTTTGATGGCTGGGAGTGAGATTTTGCAGAGGTAGTTTTGGGGTTTGGTGATTTGGGCATGGAGGAAGGTTGTGGTGGTGTTGGTGAAGCTGCTCATGGCTTCTGGTTAAATGCAGACAAATTCCAATATTTCAAAGAAGTATGGTGGTTTTTGTGGATTCTTGGGCAGGTTTTTGTGGCTGACCGCGTTGCCCGTTAATCCAACACGGACCTCACTTTTTGTCACGTGGCATTCATTATCTTCGTTTTTGGATGAGTCAGGGAGAAGTTTAGGTGGGCTCCACCCACATCCAAAAGGCCAAAAAAGATAAAGAAAGAGGCCCAAACCATGAGGCTGGCTTGAGTTGAGACATTGGGTCACTTTTAGCTAACAATATTAAGCCCAAACTCCTTTTCATAATAAATGAATAAATCAGTGTGGCTCTTGTTTTTGTTTGTTTTTTCTTTCTGGGTCAAATTCGTTCGGCTGGTGGTGAGATTGTTTGTTTTCAGTGGAGATTGAGTCTTTGGTTTTCTTGGTATTGTCTTATCATAAATAAATTCAAGGGTTTTTTTGTGAACAAGCAAACTAGACGAGGATTCATTAACTTGGCGGGTGAGCTTCAGTTGTTTGCGGTTGCGTTGCGTACGACGAAGGAAAGTTTACTTTTTTGTGGTTGACGAACGAGCCAATAAAAACGACCACCTCCCTTTCTTTCCTCCTTGAACCCGTCAAATTTTCCCGAGAAAATTCAAAAGAAAATTACCTAATTTTCTCGGGGATTCTCAATGGGGAAGACTGGATTGTTCGATCTTGAAAAGCACTTTGCTTTCTATGGAGCTTACCACAGCAACCCAATCAACATAGCGATACACATGCTCTTCGTTTGGCCAATCCTCTTCACGATTCTTCTTATCCTCTACTTCACGCCCTCGTTATTCAGTTTTGGGTTTACGCTGTTTGGGAGCCATGTTGTTCTGGTTTTCAACATCGGCCTCTTGTTGACTCTAATCTATTCGGTGTTTTACGTCTGTTTGGATGCGAAAGCTGGCTCCTTGGCTGCTCTGCTTTGTGTTATTTGCTGGTTTGCTAGCTGTTTCCTTGCAACCCAATTGGGGTTTTCCATCTCTTGGAAGGTAATTTCTAGAGTTATTCTTAGTTTCTGTCGAAAGATTTGATCTGGGTTTCGTTTATTTTGTGAAATTATATTACTGTTTTTGAACTTTTTCTTTAAATTTCAGTCATTTGAGTGGGTGAGTTTTTAGCTGTAAATGATATTGGTGTTATTTGTATGTCTAGACTTTAGAGTTTCATTTTAGGTCATCTAACATTAACAACTTATTTTCAGGTTGTTGTGGTGGCTCAGATTGTGTGTTGGACTGGACAGTTTATTGGCCATGGGGTTTTTGAGGTATTAAATCTTTTTTTTCTGACTCTGTCTGTGACTTCATGTCCTTTTTGTCTTCATACTCTTGAGATTTTATGTCATGATTGTAATCTGCTGCAGAAACGGGCACCAGCTTTGTTGGACAACCTTGCACAAGCCTTTCTAATGGCTCCCTTCTTTGTTCTGTTAGAGGTAATTTTGATGGATTTTTAACTTCTTGTTAGTTTTATTTTTTACTGACTTGACAATCATGATTTATGCGTTTTGTTATTGCTTCAGGCTCTGCAAAGCTTCTTCGGTTATGAGCCATACCCAGGGTTTCATGCAATAGTTCAAGCAAGGGTTGATGCTGAAATCAATGAATGGCAAGAGAAGAAGAAGAGATTGATCTCTTAGTCTCTGTGTAACTGAATTTAGGTTTCAGTGATGTTAATTACTTTTACTGTATTTTACGGGAATGGTAGAAACAATGCCAAAGCTTTTATCTGGTATATAGTATACGTGTTGTGGCTTAGAAGCTTTGAAATAAATGTACCACCTGAACTTTTGAGAGAATGCCATGTATGGGAAACTATTTCTGTCATTTCTGACATCATGCATGTAGTTCAAATAAGCTTCAGAATATAAGAACTTATGGAACAAAACACTAAATTTTGCTTTTAATTATTTTTGACACAGCTGACATTCTGGCCTCTACAAGCATCCCATTAACGTCTGGCTACGGTAAGCTTCAAGCCATGCGCCATTGATAGAATTGTCATCATCCGGTACTCAACTGGATGACCAGGGACCAAAGTGAATTTGTAAAATCTGCACAGAATGGCCAGTGCCATCTTCATTTGGAGGTATGCAGAGTCCTTCCCTAGGCATATTCTTGGCCCTGCCTGCAAATCAGAAGCGATCAAGTGTTTATGTTACTGACCTCTAACTTGTCATGGATATACGGTTAAAAGATCGCTCGGTAAACTCACCTGGAATGCGGTGAACTTAAACGGCGACGCATTTTGGAAGAAACCATCTTTCAGCCATCTCTCAGGCTTGAATGAAGCTGCATCTGGGCCCCAATTGTACTCCATTCTACCCATTGAGTAGGGAACATAAGTCACCATCCCTCCTGCTTTGACTTTAGTTCCATCTGGTAGAACATCATCATCCAAGATTCCTTTGGGGTCCTACAGCCATATACATTACTTATAGCAAACAGCATTGACATCTATCATTCAATTGGGGAAAATGCATACCTGAGGGACTGCAGGGTACAAACGAAGCGTCTCGGTGATAACTGCGTGCAGATAATACAGCCTCCCCAGTGAATCATAATTCAAAAGTCCTGCAAATTGTGTTACTCTTTGATTGAATGATTCAAGGTCCTCTGTGTCATACTGGAGCAACGAAACCTTCTCTTCTCTTGCTCGATCTTCTTCCAAGGTTTTGAGCTCCGAATATAGCTTCTCAGCTACATGGGAATGGGAAATTATCATGTAAATGGCCCAGGAGAGAGTAGTTGCTGTAGTGTCCCGGCCAGCTATTACAAAGTTGAGGACAACATCTCTGAGGCTTTTGTCAGTTAACTTGCTTTCTGGGTCTTCGCCTAACTCAACGAATCTTGACAGTAAATCATGCTTCATCTGATCAAGAAATTGATTTCTTAGCTAATGAATCTGTTTCCTTGAGACTTCAACTACAGTGAAAAAACTCAGCAATAAGTCCCACAAAAAGTTATTGTTTATGTTACCTTGTTGTTTTCGCTATTCTGGCCAGCTTCCTTGATCTCTGCTTTCCTTCTTCGAATAACAGAGTATGTAAAATCATCAATGATTTTAATGCTTTTGTCAAGTAAAGCTTCTGATCCCACATTTAAATATCTCTTTATTCTCCACAATGGATCAATGAACCGAAGTGTCACAATAATGTTTGCAGTGTCAAAGGCCTTGGCAAAGTGATTATCTGGTAGATTGGGAGCCAGAGTTCCAATTTCTACACCAAATCCCACCTTACATATGGAGTCCAAAGTCATCCTCATCAGCAGTTCCTGCACAAAATATTATATTCAGAGCTCCATTTATAGAAAAAATAACCAAGTGTAGAGACTTTAATGAAATATTTTCCCACCTGCATGTCTACTTGTTGGCCTTCAAATGCTTGACTCAGAATGGCATGGAGTTTGAGGCTGTAATCTCTGAAGACTACAGTGCTGAAATCCCTCAAATTCTTGGATGCAAATTCAAAGCTTGCAGTCTTTCTCTGTTTCCTCCAAAGCTCTCCATCCGCATTGAAGATCCCATCTCCAAGCAGGACTTCCATGTACGAATGATACACTTCACCCTTCAATCAATAAAATGTGTACCGTAGGAGATTAACAAGAAATTAAAGAAAAACTGAGGACCAATTAATGTAACTAATCTCATAAATATGTCAGATCACCTTTGGGTAATTGGCAAAGTTGGTCTTAAGGACATGTTCAACATTTGCAGGATCTGCAATGTAAGTATAGGTTGTGAATGGCATTGGGACGACGACGGAGTTCGATTCGGAGAGGTACTTGACAAGCCAATCGTGCATCCTGTCATAGTTCATCAACTGTTCAATTGCAGCTCCTACTAGAGGCCATGTTTTGGGTCCTTTTTTGTTCTTCTGGCTCCATCTATGGACTATTATCCATGACAAAACCATGCAGACGAGCATGAAAAACCCCTTGCTGTATCCATCCTGAGAGAACAAACCTAATAACACATTGCTTTCTTGATGCTCCATTTCAGATGAAAAATCAGGGCAAGAAAGAATGAGTAATTAACTGCTTTGACAGGCCTGGGATTGATTAGTTATAAATTAGAATAGCAATGGCTTAGTTAAGTGGTTGAGACTTGGGTTGTTAACAATCTTTGTATGCTTTGAAGTTGATAAGGATTTGTAAAAGATTATTAAAAAAAAGTTCATCTCTTTTGTGCCCTTAACCTAATTTAACCTAATTCTTTCTAAACATTTTTTTTGGTTAATACTGTGAAGACCTCGCTTTTTTTTTTTTTTGGTTGGGTTAAATCACTTTAATGTCTTATTTAATTGCAATTATTTTTTTGTTACAGTGAGAGGAAAAAAACCATAAAGTTTTGATTTGAGTGCCAAGCAAAGAAAAAAGAGAAGGCCACAACCATTGTAGTAACCCCGTTAGACTTTAATTGCAAAATTAGCTAAAATAGACATCGCAAAATTATGGAAAGATAATTTTGTGGCAAAGATCATTTTCCATGTCACTTATTCAATTTAAATGAAGGTTGCTCAGTCAGACGTATAAACTAAAATAGGATTTTGTCAAGGACATAAATATCAAATAGGGTATGAAATGTCATCAATAGCCCCCAAAGAAGGAAGGCCTTCATCAACACTTTCAGTTTCAACCCATGCGTGCGTGACAGCTAGTCCTCTGTACGTCATCAAATCAAGATTGCTTTCCACGCGGCTTATTTGACCGACCTCATTCATTTAGATGCTACTTTCTTTTCTTCTTTTAGGATAAGGAAATGTTACAAGGAACCTGTTTGAAAAAACATAAAGGAACATATTGTTTTCATTATCTTGCTTACTATGATATCTAATCAAAATAAAATAATTGTCTTAAATTTATGAAAAGGCCAAAGTCTATAAATTTGTGATTCATTCTTGAATATATATTTTGTATAGTTAAGGAAGGAACATAAAATTTTTTTTTTCTTTTCGTCATGATTAGGGGATTGGATTTAACCATAATAAATTTCATCATTTTTCAATAAATCGATCGCAATGACAAATTTGTCATACTTTTGATGTAAATAAATGACTGGTTTGAGAATATGGGTAAATTTAAATGTATTATAGGACTGAAAACAGCTCAAATCCAATTCATAATTTGTTTAAGATTCAACTCCTCTCACAAACCGAATTTACAATTTTGTTTTAGCACATAATTTCCACCCTAGCACCCAAATTTGAATTCGTTAATTACGGTCCAAACCATTCAAGTTATACACCGGATTCGCAAACCAGGGTTGGTTAGAAGGGCAACTCTGAGTCACTTGGAATTTGGCTGAGTCTGTTGTGCTTTGGTATGGCATTTCACCAAACTGAAACATTTGGGCATGACCAGCATTTCCTGCACTGGCCAAGTTGTTTTGGAAGTCATAGCTAGAATTCTCACTCAAAAGTTGGGAGATTGGGGCCAAGTAGTCCATTTCCAATAAACTAGTAATGGAACAAGTCCTTGGAAATTTCAACATCATTTGTTCCTCATGATTATTGGCTGCTGTTATCTCAATTTTGGGATCCGTAATTGGTTCTTCTTCTTCCACTTTTTGGTCCAAATAAGCTTTGCCCAGATGCCTCTTCTTATAGATCCTACAGAGAACCCAATCGTCCAACTAAGATGCAACAAACACAACGCAACTGGTCAATTTGCAGCCAAAATGTTTGATGAAATGCCTGAATTAACTGTAATGTCACAAACTGGCAAGAAATTAACAATGACAAAGAGGGCTTACTCTCATGGACCCAAGTTGCTTGTTGGCTTGTTTTCTCGAGTCACTTAGACGATATTCATGCATAATCCAATCTGACTTAACCCCCTTTGGTGGCTTGCCCTGGTAAAACACAAGAGCTTTCTTCACCCCCACATACTTTGTCCCACTGTAAATTGCCTTGTCTGTACCTGTGGCTTTCCAGTAACCCGAGACGGTGGCTCTGTTAGGTCTTACTCCATTTGGGTACTTCCTGTCCCTTGGGGTAAAGAAATACCATTCATTTTCTCCAAACTCTGCTTTCTCTGCATAACATAAACAAACACCATTAGGATTAGGTTTAGCACTCAATCAAGAATAATTAAACTAATGCGTATCCATGCTAAGAAACACTTGTAATTAAGTTTAAACATCTTAATTACAACACTAACCAGGTAACTGCCATGGATCAAACTTGTAAAGATCAACTTCTGGGATTATGGACACAGGGCATGGCCTTGAGGTGGCCTGGTTTTTGAGGTAAAACATGATGAGTTCCTCATCAGTTGGGTGGAATCTAAAACCAGGAGGAAGCTCAGAGCTGTGTTTGGCCTCCATGTTTGGGCTCTCAGAAAAACAAACAAGAAAGAAAGACAAAAGCAAAGACAGAGAATGAAACAATGTTTGGATAGTTTTGCTGCTTCTAGTTTTTAGGCCATAGCTCGAAAGGAAATGCAAGTGTTTGAAATGTTTGAACGGAGATGGCTGCTCAATTTATTGTTGATTGGTTTCGTCGTTTTGTGGACGTCACGTGGCTTTGATTGGTTAATACTTTGACTTTTGCCACCTCGTATGCGAAGTGGTAAGCATACTCGCACAAGTAACCAAAACTCTTTTGATGCTTTGCCAGTGCCAATAATTTGGCTTTTGTCCAAGATTCCTTGCACTTGTCACAAACTTTATCCGGATAGCATTATTCAATGAGAATATCCGCAGGATAAATCTATAATTGTCCACTCCTTCACACTACATATACCCAAAGAGGAATTCAACCAAAAAAAAAAATCCTAAAAAGGAAATAGCTTCAACAACATTAATAAATGGTGTGAAATTTTCCAAGATAAAATTTATAACATTTTGACCATAGTCTGCCTTCAACTTCAATCTAATTGGATAGTAGATGTATACAAAAGATTATATAAAATCAAAATGTGGGGTGCAAACCATTTTCATAAAAGTTCATGTTAAGACAATAGATCTCGAAAGATTTACAAGTATTTGATTGTAAACAAAAGATTTGCACATCGTGACCACAAAAAGTTAAATGTATAGTAAGTCAATTTTTTTTAAAATATAATAAATAATAAGTCAAGTATGTAGATACGTATACATGATAATTATATATATTTAATATGGTCCGGTAATTTTCTAACACATACTAACTAAAATGACAATACACATGTGTTAAAAAAAATAATTCTTTTATAAATATATGCGTGATTGACCATACTTCCAAAGTTTAAGTATCAAGACAAAATCAACAAAATACGTATTTTTATTTATTCAACATTAGTCGGCATCCATAAAATCCCAATAATTCGGAAATGAAAATTGAGTTAATTAAATGAAAAAATTAAAAAAAAAAAAAAGGATGGAGAGAGTAGGGAGGTTATAGCCAGTCGAGGATTTGGCATTAGCAGCAGCTAGAATGAGTCTACAAGGTAGGCTAGGGTAGCTATCCATTCCCATTTAGCAAGATGACGCGTGTGCTTTCCGAAAAGGGTAGAAAAGGATAAGCATAACATAACGATAAATATGTAGGCGTTGGGGTTTGCTTGTGGTGCTTATCCTACCACGTCATCAGTGGGCCCGCCGTTGGAGACCGCAGTAGAGTAGATTCACATTACCCGCCCTCCTCGATTCACATTCTTAAGCTAACCTAATATTTAAATGTCACGTGTAACTGCGAGTATGGTTTCTGGGATTAACATGGAACCCACCACGTGGCAGAGGATGTTTGTTTGTTTGAGCTAATCTCATGAGAATTTCAACGAGATAAGAGGATTATTCTATCAATTGGCCCACTTTTGGTATCGGGCTTTTTTCCAAGACCATGCGAAGTGCTGGTAGGTGGCTACTCTTCATTCATTGAGCCATTAAATATAATTTTTTTTAATGTCTAATTATCAATTGTTAAAGATAATCGTGATTTGTTGGGATTGTAATCCTCTATGTATTAGTTTTTTGTTTGTTGATAAACGAACAATTAAGCGTTGATTTTTGAATCTAATAGTAAATAAACACACGTGTTATTCGTATTTAATTACGTGTCTCAAACAAGGTCAGTATAACAGCTCACTTGCCGTCACAAAATAGTAACTTAAAATTAATCTTGCCGTCAAATTATATCAACAGTTAATAAAATAGGTTATCGTAATAAACATATAATAATAGTTGTTAGGTTGATGAGGTAAGCTTGGAGTTGTGCATGGCATGTGCAGTGGTAATATGGATCATAATCCAACGGGTACTCCAATCAAGGGAGGAGAGTTAATTAAGAAGAGTTTCCTTAATTGCAAATTAATTAAGAATAAATCGTGATAATCTTCCTCCATTGACAGGGGAAGTGATTGCTGATGAGCTAATTGTGGAGAGATAATGAGTGCTCATGTCAATTGTGATTTTGATATGCATGGCGGTATGTTTCCAAAGGTAAACTGAGTCTTCGAGTAATAATAAATAAGAGATGATTGTCAAATAACACTATTTCAAAACTAATTAAAAACGATAATGAGTAATTTGAATAGGCTATTAATTTGTATAATTAGTCTTTAGGGTTTTTGGTTGGTAGCTCATGCCTAGTGATGAGGTACGTCACATCCATTTGTATTTTATCTAGACTTTTCTTTTTCTTTTGTTTTTTTTCTAGTAATTTTATTTTGTATTTATCAATAAAAGTGAGGTGATTCAAATTTTGAATCTCTTCTGATATTAAGAAAATAAATATCACTAAACTAATCAATAGTTCATAATCATTCACATAGTGAGGTTTATAAATTTTTTTTTGTAAATAAGGTATGTAGAATTTAAGATAATATTAAACTTTGCGTGTCGTACAAAACAAGTCGTGAACCACAATGCCCTAATAATTAGTAATGTTGAATGTCAGCCTATGGCCAATATTATCAACTAAAGTCTAAACTACAACTAGGGAGTAATATGTAATGCAAAACAATCACAAAGTTATTGAGTTATTCACTTAGAGAAGGGACCCTAAACCCTAAACACATGCTCATGTACGTGTGAGGCTACCACATTGCCCTAATAATTAGTTGTGTTGAATGTCAGCCTATGGCCATTATTATCAACTAAAGTCTAAACTACAACTAGGAAGTAATATGTAATGCCAACACAATCACAAAGTTATTGAGTCATTCACTTAAGGGACCCTAAACTCTAAACACATGCTCACGTATGTGTGAGGCTATCATAGATGATTCACAACTATTGATGTAATGGGGTTCATACGTACAGTTATTGTAGACGACTTCTAATTATAGTAATAACTAGAAGTTACTCATGCTTATATAGACGGTTATCTCAAGTAACATCATTCTCTTTATTCAACGACGTGTGACACTTGCATTGATTTAAATTTAGTCTTATATTATGAACACAAGGCAATACGTGTATGATATGTATTAACAACAGAAAATGGGCTAGCCCCAAATTTCAACTTCACATGTAACTTTGGAATCATCAATTTGACTAGAAACGCCACATAATTTGATTAAGGATCTTTTTTTCCAAGAGTGTACTCTCCTTTGATTATTAATAAATTCTGATTTATCTTAAAAAGAAATTATCATATCAAGAAAAATAATTGAATTTTTTTATATTATTTAAACAGACAGAGGTTTAACCAAGTTCGTTAGAGCGGATGTGCTCTCCACTATGCACATGAGTTCGAAACCCCTCTATGTAATTTAGATTATATTAAAGTACAATATTATTTGTATAAAAAATAAAATAAAAAGTAAAGAATTGAATTGTTATTGTTTAATCACTAGCATTTGGACCTCCACTCCATTCATGTGCATGTCAGTTTTGTTTTTCAATTTTATGATTATTTATAATAAAAAATTATAAGACATGTAAAATTTACAATGAAATAGATTATTATTTAAGTATTTATATTTTAAAATGAAGCACTAGTGATTCCAAATTGCATCTTAAATTTTTCCCAAAAAAAAAGTATCTTAAAAGAAGCAAACATTTCAATCCGGTGGCAAGTAAGGGTAAAGTAAAATGGCATTGTAGTCCTTGTAACTTTCCGAAATTTTCTCTATCTATGTAAGGGTAAAGTAAACATTTCAATCTGGTGGAGAATTCAGATTTCAGAGATTGTGCAAATGGGGCCTACAGAAGGGCGGGCCTACCTTCTCTTTTAATTTCCAATAAGATGCCGAGTGCACGAAAAGTGCCATGGACGAAAGATACCGGAGCCCTAACTCACCTAGGTAGCATCGCGAAGGATGTAAAAACTATGTTGTGGGAAATGGCAAATACCCAGCTCGAAAGATTGTGCGCAGGAAAGCGGAATCCATTTGGAAATGGAAAATACAACAAATAAAGACAGAGAATAAACAGGAAAGGAAAAGAAAAGCAAAGGCTCTTCGATATAATCCTGTTGGTGTATTTGCATTTTCCTCATTAGATTTGGAGCCTCAAACAGGACAGAAAAGAGGAAGAAAATAAAAGCTTCTCTCTGTAAGTGAGTCTTTTTCGCAATCAAAGCTTTCACATTTTGTTGAAAATATATCTGGGTTTTTGCTTTTATGTTTGTCTTTCCATTTTTGAATTGCCTGGTAACACATTTGGGTGGACACCATATTCGTGTGCTGTGTGGTTTCAGCTAAGAGTGAAATTTGCTTCTATGTTATGTTTCTCAGTGGTTTTTGTGACCGATAGACGTATTGGATATGAATCTATTTTCAGATACGCCCGGATTTCCATTTTGATCAAACTCTTCTTCTTCTTTTCTGGGTTGTTCTTGATCCTGCTATCTTACTGATGTTTTTAATTTTTTTCCAACTTTTTAGGCGGGGAAGGAGTGAAGTAATATCAATTATTAGAGTGGTCGTAGAATCTTCTTCAACATATTAGGAAAAAGTTTCCATTTTTATTCGTTTTCTGTTGTCCTCATGTGGATTTCGCCTCCTTGTTATTTTGAGGGGAAAAAGAAAAATCAGAGTAAGGTAACAAAGACGTTGTGTTACTACGTTAGAAACCCAAATCCCCAATTCTCCCATTACACACCAGACTACACGAAAACTGAGAGAAGAAAACACTATATATATATATATATATATATGAGAGAGAGAGAGAGAGAGAGAGAGAGGGTTCTGAAATTGAAGAAGAGGTGCTGATTATTTTGCTGGGCTAGTGAATGGGTAACTTAAGTAAGGTTGATTTGGCTGTAGGCAAATTTTGTCATCCTTGGGAAACTCATTTAGATATTTTCTAAATAGGAGCATTCTAATCCCTTTAATCTGGTATATATGTTGCTTAAGATACTCATTTGGTTGGGGGTTATGAGAACTTTTTCCCCAGAATATCATGTTATTCTTCTTGTATGATTTGATTTCAAGGTGTTTTATCAGAATAATGGAGTCAAAAGCGAAGAGAAGAGTTGCTACAGAGAATGGGGAAACGGGCGAGGACTTGGTCCTTGCTACATTGATTAGGAATGGAGATGACCTCGGTCCTATTGTCCGGCATGCATTTGAGATGGGGAGGCCAGAATCACTCCTTCACCAGCTCAAGCATGTTGTGAAAAAGAAGGAAGTCGAAATTGAGGATCTCTGCAAGACTCATTATGAGGAATTCATTCTTGCAGTTGACGAGCTTCGTGGTGTGTTGGTTGATGCCGAAGAGCTAAAAGGCGAGCTCTCTAGTGATAATTTCAAGTTGCAAGAGGTTGGGAGTGCCTTATTGATTAAACTTGAGGAGCTTCTTGAATCTTATTCAATAAAAAAGAATGTGACTGAAGCTATCAAAATGTCCAAGAACTGTGTACAAGTGTTGGAGCTCTGTGTCAAGTTTAATAAACACATATCTGAGGGCCAGTTTTACCCGGCATTGAAAACTTTGGATTTAATTGAGAAAAATTACTTGCAGAATATTCCTGTCAGGGCAGTTAGAATGATTGTAGAGAAGAGAATTCCAATAATTAAATTGCACATTGAGAAGAAAGTGACTAGTCAATTCAATGAATGGCTGGTCCACATAAGGAGTTCTGCAAAGGATATTGGACAAACGGCAATTGGTCATGCTGCATCTGCACGTCAGAGGGATGAGGAAATGCTCGAACGCCAAAGGAAAGCTGAGGAGCAGAATATTTCAGGGTTGGGAGATTTTGCATATACTTTAGATGTTGAAGAAATTGATGAAGAATCTATTTTGAAGGTTGACCTAACTCCTCTATACAGGGCATATCACATCCAAAGTTGCCTAGGAATCCAAGAGCAGTTTTGGGAATATTACTATAGAAATCGATTGTTGCAGCTTAATTCAGACTTGCAGATCTCTTCAGCACAGCCTTTTGTTGAATCCCATCAAATATTTTTGGCTCAAATTGCAGGATACTTCATAGTGGAGGATCGAGTTTTGAGGACAGCCGGGGGCCTACTGTTAGCTGAGCAAGTTGAAAAAATGTGGGATACAGCTATAGCGAAAATGAAATCTGTGTTAGAGGAACAATTCTCCCATATGAATTCTGCGACCCATCTTCTCTTGGTGAAGGATTATGTGACTCTTCTTGGCTCTACTCTTAGACAATATGGGTATGAAGTGGGACCACTTCTTGAGACGCTTGACAAGAGTAGAGACAAATACCACGAACTTCTTTCGGAAGAGTGTCGTCAACAAATTGCAAATGTTATTGCCAGTGATACCTATGAACAGATGGTCTTGAAAAAGGACACTGACTATGAAAGTGTTGTCCTGTCATTCAATCTCCAGACATCAGATATAACACCAGCATTTCCGTACATTGCACCATTCTCCTCCACAGTACCTGATGCCTGCCGAATTGTCAGATCATTCATCAAAGGGTGTGTTGATTACTTGTCTCATGGGGCACATACTAATTTTTATGATGTTGTGAGGAAGTATTTGGACAAACTGTTGATAGATGTGTTAAATGAGGTGATACTTAATACAATTCAAAGTGGCAACATTGGTGTCTCTCAAGCCATGCAGATTGCTGCAAACATATCCGCACTTGAAAGAGCTTGTGACTTTTTCCTTCGTCATGCAGCCCAACTATGTGGGATCCCAATCCGGTCAGTCGAGAGGCCTCAAGCTTGCTTAACTGCTAAGGTGGTTCTAAAGACTTCAAGGGATGAAGCTTATCTTGCATTGTTGAATCTGATGAACAAGAAGTTGGATCAGTTCATGGCACTTACAGAAAATATCAATTGGACTTTAGAGGAACCGCCTCAGAATGGGAATGATTATATAAATGAAGTTGTTATTTACCTCGATACTCTTCTGTCGACAGCGCAACAAATTTTACCTTTGGATGCTTTGTACAAGGTTGGGAATGGGGCTCTTGATCACATTTCTAACTCTATAGTGTCGGCTTTTCTTAGTGATAGCGTCAAGAGGTTCAGTGCCAATGCAGTTATGGGTATCAACTATGATTTGAAGATGCTGGAGTCTTTTGCGGACGAGAAGTTTCACAGTACTGGCTTGAGCGAAATTTACAAAGAAGGTAGTTTTAGAGGTTGCTTGATAGAAGCACGACAATT
Organism: Prunus persica; assembly: GCF_000346465.2. Classification (NCBI taxonomy): domain Eukaryota; kingdom Viridiplantae; phylum Streptophyta; class Magnoliopsida; order Rosales; family Rosaceae; genus Prunus; species Prunus persica. The sequence goes on from NC_034009.1 coordinate 28,223,199, forward strand.
GATAAACCTTTTGTTGAGCAGTCAGCCAGAGAACTTCATGAATCCTGTGATAAGGGAGAAAAACTACAATGCTTTGGACTACAAAAAGGTGTCTAGTATCTGCGAGAAGTTCAAGGATTCTACTGATGGGATTTTTGGGAGCCTTTCAAATAGGAATAACAAGCAAAGTGGTCGTAAGAAATCACTGGATATGCTTAAGAAAAGATTGAAGGACTTCAACTGAGGCTTGAAAAATCTTTCTGCATTCTGCACTAGAATTAGGAGCTTCTTTTTTCCCCTTGATTATTAATATAACTCTTCCCGTTGTTTTCCCTTGTTTCTTGTTTAGAATGAATGTGATTCATTCATTTTTCCTGCTAATTTGTGTCCATACAATAAAGTTTCTGCCCAATGCGTATCCTAATCGATTGAAAGTGTTATTTCTTTATATTTTCAACAAATATGTGCAATATTGCTGGGGAAAGAAATTGCAGCCTTGTTGTTGGTAATATGTTTGTAGCGTCTTCATATCATTTGAAACAAAACAATGGAATGGAATTCCACCAAAAACAGATACAACAACAGATGAGATGAAGCACAGACCTAAACCACAGGTAGCCTCTTAATTTGTTAAAGTCATCCTACCTAAACCCTAGACTAAAACGACATCAGGAAAACTTGGCATAAACCCTAGACAAAAACGACATCAGGGAAACTTGCAACAGTCATCACCAAGATCAACCTCCTCGCCACCGTCGTCTTCCTTGGCCTCGCAATACAATACAGTGATTGCCACTGTATAGAAAAAGATGACCATCATCTGCAAAACACTGATGAGGGCAATGCCATGTAGCAGACACAGCGCCCCATTCTGCCACCCACTGGTTAGCGCCGCCCACGCCCTTACCAATCTCCAACCCAAAATCCCCAAAACCCCACTGCAAAACCCACAAATCAGCATCAACGAGAGCACAACCACTCTGAGTTTCGTTCCCTCCACCAAACGCCAGCTTCGGCTCAAGGCAGTCAAACCCCAACACGCTTCCGCCACAACCACCACGGGGGCCATGCTCAACATCACTTGCACGTACAGAGCCACCGGCAACACAACCGTTGCAGCCACCCCGTAGAAGGCGAAAGTCAACTCAGGCGACCAGTCCTCCATCCTCCGCCCGCTCTGCAGCTCGACCACTCGACCCCCCATAAACAGCAGTATCCCAAACCATTTCACAACCAGCTGCAAAATCACAGCCGTAGCCAGCAGAAATAAAAAAGACCCGAAACCCGATTCGATCGCCGACCTTAGCTTCACGGGTCGGCCGTGGAACCCATGAAATATGGTGTGGGTGATCGACCCGACTGCGCAGACAGAGGAGATCAAGGCGAAGACCGTGAAGGCGATAGGTGTAAAGATAAGAATGAGTGTGGAGGCGATGGTCGGTTGGTTTAGTTGAGGTGCAGAAGTAGGAGCCCGGTCGCCGGGGGAGAATGGGTCGGTGACGGAATCAAGCAGAAAAGGGTAGACGACGGTGGACAAGAGGACACCCAGGGGAAGAAGCAGGGCGGAGAGGTGTAAGAAGTGGGACGTGGGGGACCGCATTATGCTCGCAGATCTCTTAAGCACTGTGAAGAGCTTCACAGTTTGGCCTGCCATGGCTTCTTGGTTTGGGATTCAGAGAGATTTATTTCAAGGGTTTTGCAAATGATCAAGATTCAAGAATGAAATGGGGGACGAAAGGTCGCGTCTGTTTTTACTTGTAGTGGCTACTTCTTTTTGGGAAATTCTCGGCTATGTCCCTGGATTGGATAATTTTTGTAAAAATGTCCTGTTTCTGAAATTATTGCTTAAATTCCCTACATAAGCTTGACAAAAAATAAATAAATTCCCTACATTGTTGTAAAGAAGAAATATGTGGAGCCCACATTTATGGGGCCCACAAAGAAAATTAAGCAAAGTATTTGGAGGTTTATCAGCTGCACACTCACGGATGTGTATTGTAGAATCACGGGTGCCATTTAACATGTCTATAAATAGAGAAAGAAGAAGAGAGAAAGAAAAGAGGAAAAGAAGAAGAGAGAAAGAGATAGGAAACGGAAAGAAGAAAAGGAAAGGAGGAAAGAGAGAGAAGAGGAAAGAAGAGGGTAAGTAAGTAGAGAGAAAATTCAGTGAGTCACACATATTGTAAACACTATTGTAGTCATATTATTATATAGTGAAAAGTTACTGTTGCTGCTCTCCCGGGACGTAGGCGTAGCCGAACCTCGTTAAATACTGTCTCATCTACTTTACGTGCAGCTCAAAATTCGCACATATCCCAGGTTATTTTATAACACGTTATCAGCACGATAGTCTCTCCTTTTATTTCTGAAATTTTTCAACTCAACACTATATAATATACTATATTTATCTGCTTCTCTATTACTAACCATTAACAAAAATGGACCCTTGGTAATACTAAACATATTATCAGTGGGAGACCGTTACTAATACTAATTTTTTTTTTCTTTTATTCGGTGGTGGTTTTAACCCCACATTTAATTTTATTTATGGTATGGTGTAGGCTTATTACCCATACGGCAATATTTATTTAAAGGGTGGTGCGGGTTTATCGTCCACGCCTTTACTTTTATTTAAATGTATGGAGCAGAATTAGTGCCCATACAAGCACATTTACTTTACCGCACATTTAAGGTAGGGTGCGGGTTTATCGTCCATACCAGCAAATTCATAACACTTTACTTTTATCATCAATTAATATACCTGAATAATGAGGACCTGAAATTCCTATTAATAAGTGGCTTAATATTCCAGATCTCAAGCCTAAAGTTTTGGATGGTAAATTTGGCAAAACTAGAGTTTGCTGCCTTGGACCTTTCCGGGGACAACTATTTATCATGGGTCCTGGATGCCAAAATTCATCTACGAGCCAATGGCCTCGGACAAACAATTGTAGATGAGAATGATGCTTCGCCTGAAGAGAATGCGAAAGCCATGATCTTTCTTCGCCGCCACATCCATGAAGCGCTGAAGAGCGAATATGTGGTGGTTGATGAACCGTTGGTTCTGTGGAACGCTCTAGGTGAAAGATACGATCACCAGAAGACGGTGACTCTCCCAAGAGCTAGATACGAATGGACCCACTTGAGATTTCAAGATTTCAAGTCAGTGTCTGAGTATAACTCTGCTATGCACAGAATTACCTCATTAATGAGGCTATGTGGGGAAAATATATCTGATGAGGATATGCTCGAAAAAACTCTGAACACTTTTCATGCTTCAAATGTCCTCCTTCAGCAGCAATACAGACATAGCGGTTTCAAGAAGTACTCGGAACTTGTATCTTGCCTCTTGTTAGCTGAGCAGAATAATGAGCTCTTATTAAAGAATCACCAATCTCGCCCAACGGGCTCAGCACCACTTCCTGAAATAAATGCTGCATCTCAGGAAGTGAATGCCACTTCATCTCGTGGCAGTATCCACAAACGTGGGCGAGGGGGCAAGCGTGGCCACTGGCAAGGAAGTAGAAAAAATCGTGGTGCTCGTTCAGAGGGTTTAGGTCCAAGGAGCGGTCCATCCACGAATGGCAAAAATGCATCCCGTAATAAGGGAAAGGCACAGATGAGCCATGTGCCTAGAAATGTTGAAAGCCCTTGTCACAGATGTGGTGCAAAGGGACATTGGGTGCGCGCATGTCGTACGCCCAGGCATTTGGCGGATCTCTATCAAGCTTCACTTAAGAACAGGAAAGTGGAGATAAATTACATTGATCATGCTCCGCCAGCCACAGATGACTCATCAGAAATATCACGTCAGCTAAACAAGACGCATCTAGATGTTTCTGATTTTGTTACTGAAAGAGGGAATGAAGGTTATGTGTCCGAATTAGATTAAATTCCTTAATATACTATTTGTATTAGCTGAAGTGTTGTTTAAATTTCAATCCAATAAAAGTGGTAATGTTTTCTTCTTTATTAATCTAGCTTATTTTACTTATTTTGTGGCATGGATGCAAATTATGGATGCCCTCAAAACAAAGGCTATGGCAGAGATATTTGTCTCGCAGACAGCGTAACTACTCATACGATCTTTCAAGATCGGAAGTATTTCTCAAAATTAATGCTTACAAAAGCAAAGGTAACAACCATATCAGGTCCTGCAGATCTGATTGAAGGTTCAAGAATAGCCCAAATTATGTTACCAAATGGAACAATACTGTCCATTCCAAATGCTTTGTATTCATCTAACTCCAGAAGGAATCTGTTGAGTTTCAAAGATATACGTTTGAATGGCTACCATGTTGAAACAAAGAAAGAGGAAAACATGGAATATCTTTGTATTACCTCCAGTGATACTCAAAAGCGTATACTGGAAAAGCTTTATGAGCTCTCATCAGGGTTGTATTATACAACCATACGGACAATTGAGGCACATAGTGTCATGGACCAAGAGTCCACTGACTCAAATGCTTTTAAGCTTTGGCATGACAGGTTGGGTCATCCTGGATCCACCATGATGCGCAGGATCATCACCAACTCTAAAGGACATCCCTTGTTGACTAAACACATTATGTTATCAAGCGACATCTTTTGCCAAGCTTGTTCACAAGGGAAGTTGGTGATCAGACCATCACAACCACCCATCATTTTTGCAGAGAATTCAAGGGGACATTTGTGGACCCATTCATCCCCCATGTGGACCATTTCGGTACTTTATGGTCTTGGTAGACGCATCTACCCGATGGTCACATGTTTGTCTTTTATCTACTCGGAATATGGCATTTGCTAGGCTTTTGGCTCAGATAATTAAATTACGAGCCCAATTCCCAGATTATCCCATTAAGTCAATCAAACTCGATAATGCTGGTGAATTTACATCTCAGACTTTTGATGACTACTGCATGTCACTAGGCATTGATATTGAACATCCTGTTCCCCATGTGCATACTCAAAATGGCTTGGCAGAAGCTTTAATTAAACGCCTTCAATTGATAGCACGCACTTTGCTAATGAAAACAAAGTTGCCAGTTCCTGCTTGGGGATATGCCATTTTACATGCAGCATCGCTTGTGCGATTGAGGCCCGTCACCAACAATCAATGTTCTCCAATACAACTCGTATTGGGAAATCAACCAAACATTTCACATTTAAGAATTTTTGGGTGTGCGGTATATGTGCCCATTGCACCACCGCAACGTACTAAGATGGGCCCTCAACGCAGATTGGGAATTTATGTTGGTTTTGATTCACCATCTATCATCAGATACTTGGCACCCCTGACGGGTGATATTTTTACCGCACGATTTGCGGATTGTGATTTTGATGAGACAATCTTCCCACCATTAGGGGGAGAAAAATCTGTGTCTAAAGAACAAGGCAAACTCATTCCTGAAAAACGACATGAATTATCCTGGAATGTATCCACATTGTCTCATCTCGATCCTCATACTGCTCAATGCGAAAACGAAGTGAGAAGGATCGTTCACCTCCAAAGTATTGCCAATCAGATGCCAGATGCATTTAATGATGCAGCAAAGATGACGAAATCTCATATCCCAGCTGCAAATCCACCCGCACGGATTGATGTCCATAATGGACAAAGCAATGTCCCAGCAAATGGTTCATCTGCTGCACGCCTAAAACATGGCAGACCACTAGGCTCAAAGGATTCAATTCCTCGAAAGAGGAAGTTGATGGACAAAATGAATCCAAATGAAATAAATAGAGAGCCCACAATTCATAATTCAAATGCCCCCAAAGAGGGACAGGTACTTCTTGACAAGGAAAACGTCATTGGTGAGACAAGTGCCCCTGGAGTGGCAACCGTACCGAAAGTCAAGAAATCTCTATAAATTATACGTCCACTGATGAATTGTGGAGTAGAAATGAGATGATCATCGATGATATATTTGCATCTCAGTGGCTGCTGAGATCATAAAAGATGATGATATTGAGCCGTGCTCTATTAATGAATGTACACAGAGGCAAGATTGGCCCAAGTGGAAAGATGCAATCCAGGCAGAATTAAATTCTTTGGAAAAAAGGAGTGTTTTTGGACATATTAGTCTAACTCCACCCAATGTGAACCCTGTAGGTTACAAGTGGGTATTTACAAGAAAGCGCAATGAGAAAAATGAGATCTCAAGGTATAAAGCGCGACTCGTTGCGCAAGGTTTTTCACAAAGGCCTGGAATTGATTATGTGGAAACGTACTCTCCAGTAATGGACACAATTACATTCCGTTACCTAATAAGTTTGGCGGTTTCAGAAAAACTTGAAATGAGACTCATGGATGTCATTACCGCATATTTGTATGGAGAATTGGATACAGATATATACATGAAAGTTCCAGAAGGATTCAGGTTGCCTGAAGCAGCCAGAAACAAACCACGAGACATGTTCTCAGTTAAATTGAGAAAATCATTATATGGGCTAAAACAATCTGGACGAATGTGGTACAATCGTCTCAGTAAGTATTTACTAAAGGAAGGATACACAAATGATCCTATTTGCCCATGTGTGTTTATTAAGAAATCAGAGTCTGGATTTGCGATAGTGGCAGTATATGTCGACGACATGAATCTAATTGGAACTTCTGAAGAGCTTCAAAAGACTGTTGATTATCTCAAACGTGAGTTTGAGATGAAGGACCTTGGAAAGACAAAATATTGTCTTGGCTTGCAGATTGAGCACAGTGCTAATGGAATTTTGGTGCATCAATCAACTTATACTGAGAAAGTATTGGAACGGTTTGGCATGGATAAAGCCCATCCACTTAGCACTCCAATGGTCGTTCGATCGCTTGACACTAAGAAAGACCCATATCGTCCAAAAGAAAATGATGAAATGGTCCTTGGTCCAGAAGTACCATATCTTAGTGCAATAGGTGCCTTATTGTACCTAGCACAATGTACCAGACCAGACATATCATTCTCAGTAAATCTGTTAGCAAGGTACAGTTCTGCTCCAACAAGGCGACACTGGACCGGCATCAAACATATTCTACGATACCTTCGTGGGACAACAGACATGGGGTTATTCTATTCCAGTGAATTGACCAATGCCCAGAGTATTATTGGTTATGCTGATGCAGGATATCTCTCTGATCCACATCAAGGACAATCACAGACTGGGTATGTATTTACATGTGGAGGAACTGCGATCTCATGGCGCTCAACAAAACAAACATTAGTGGCCACATCTTCTAATCACTCAGAAATACTTGCCCTCCATGAAGCCAGTCGTGAATGCGTTTGGTTAAGGTCGGTAATCCATCACATCTGAAGCACATGTGCCCTACCCTCAACAACAGACACTCCAACAATTCTGAATGAGGACAATGCAGCTTGTATTGCTCAGATCACAGGAGGATATATTAAGGGTGACAGGACCAAGCACATATCACCAAAGTTTTTCTATACACATGAGCTCCAGAAGAATCAAGTAATCAAAGTCAGACAAATCCGTTCAAGTGATAACCTGGCAGATCTCTTCACTAAATCATTGCCGAAATGTACATTCCAAAAGTTAGTGCATGGCATCGGATTACGACAACTCTGCAAGCAATCAAGTTGGAGCATGCAAAATCAGGGGGAGCATTCAAAAGTCCTCTAACATAGGACATATGCACGTTGTACTCTTTTTCCTTCGCTTAGGTTTTTTCCCACTGGGTTTTTCCAAGCAAGGTTTTAATGAGGCAACCAATCTAGGGACATGTGGTCTCCAAGGGGGAATGTTGTAAAGAAGAAACATGTGGAGCCCACAAAGAAAATTAAGCAAAGTATTTGGAGGTTTATCAGCTGCACACTCACGGATGTGTATTGTAGAATCACGGGTGCCATTTAACATGTCTATAAATAGAGAAAGAAGAAGAGAGAAAGAAAAGAGGAAAAGAAGAAGAGAGAAAGAGATAGGAAACGGAAAGAAGAAAAGGAAAGAAGAAAAGGAAAGGAGGAAAGAGAGAGAAGAGGAAAGAAGAGGGTAAGTAAGCAGAGAGAAAATTCAGTGAGTCACACATATTGTAAACACTATTGTAGTCATATTATTATATAGTGAAAAGTTACTGTTGCTGCTCTCCGGGGACGTAGGCGTAGCCGAACCTCGTTAAATACTGTGTCTCATCTACTTTACGTGCAGCTCAAAATTCGCACATATCCCAGGTTATTTTATAACATACATAAGTATTTCTTATTGCCAATTTCACCCCTGTTACTTTTCATTTTACTTTTTTGCGTAAAAGATGTAAATTTGATGCTCAAATACAGCATTACATCAGGTTTCCATATGTTCCACCACGTGAAAGCAATATGCGTTGTGACCCACTCAGGAATGGATCCAGGAATTTTATGTCGTAGGATCATAGTGTAAAAGTTCAATTTTTTTTTTGAAAGATTAAAATAACATTGAAAATAAAACTACAGTACATTCATTCATAATTCATGTAAAAAAACAACAGTACAAATTACAATTGGCCACGACGAGGTTTCATATTTTGAAAACGTAGCATTATAGCTTCATTTTCAATACAATAAAAAACATCCTTCTTAACATAAACAAGTAAGCTATCACTCAACCATTGATCTCCCATTTTATTCCGAAGTGGACCTTTGATAATATTCATGACGGAGAAAGCCCTCTCGACTGAAGCAGTAGCAACCGGTAAAACTAGAGCCAATGTAATAAGCAAATACACATAATTGAATGCTCGATGCATCCTTGTCTCCATCATTTTTTTTACAAGATCACAAATCCCTTGCAAGTCAGAGAAATCACTACTCCAACTCACATAATGAATATAAAGCTCAAGTTGATCATCAAGTGCCAAAAAATCCCCATCCGAAAAGTCTTGAGGATAAAATTGAGCAAGACGAAGTAGCTTTTGTTTATCAAAAGCTACAAATGAATCATTCGGACTCAAATATGCCAAACAAATAAGCAACTCAGTATTTACCTCATTAAAACGATCATCTAACTCCGTAAGTTGCTCATCAATGACATAAATAAAGAGCTTCACACGATAATGATGACGATTTGTCTTTATTGGAGCATTACGCCTTGACCTCCCTGGAAGTACAAAGGCCTCATCCATGTTAGGAACATCAATATGATGTTTGTCACAAAATGAAGACACCTCTTCAACCAATGCATCAAACCCATTATTCCTCATCCAATGTAGCTTTTCCTTGCATGATTTCACCAAAGTCATTGCATTCTCAATTTCTTAATCTTTCTTTTGCAATGCTTGTGACACATCATTTGTGAGTCCCAATATAGCATTCATTAAGAATAGGTGAAACACAAACTGAAAAGTAAGCATTTCCCTTTGAATCTTATTTGCTTCACTGACACTATCATTTAGATTATCATCAATAATCATTTGAAGCACATGAATCACAGATGAAAACATAGAAATGATGCTAATAATGGTACCGTAATGTGAGCTCCATCGTGTGTCACCGGCACGTTTGAGACTTGTTTCTTGATGCAAACCTCGCCTCGTTATAAGACAATCATTTTCAAAAGCTATCACAAGTTCTTCTTGGAGTTGTGCTCTAAGTGCATGGTTAACCACACTATTAGTGGTTGTGAAGAAAGAGGCAATATCAATATTCTTCTTTGCTATGGCAACAAGTGCTAGTTGAAGTTGATGAGCAAAGCAATGAACATAGTATGCACAAGGTTGTTCTCTAAAAATTTTTGTTTTAAGGCCATTCAACTCACCTATCATATTGCTAGCTCCATCATAACCTTGTCCTCGTAACTTGGAAAAGCTCAAACCATTGGAAGAAAAGAATATGTCAATGGCATCCTTTAGTGAACTTGAAGTGGTGTCGATAACATGTTGAACCCCCACAAACCTTTCAATTACATGCCCTTTGTCGTCCACATAACGCAACACCATAGCCATTTGCTCTTTCACAGAAATATCACGTGCTTCATCCACCAATATAGAAAAGAATATATCTTTTAAACCACTCATGATAACATCAAGTATTTCCCCGGCACATGCATTGACAATATCTTTTTGAATCTTTGGAGCTACTAACTTGAGATTCCTCGGAGCATTTTCCAACACAACTTCTTTAACTTTCTCATCATTGTCTGCAAGGAATTGCAATAGCTCCAAGTAATTTCTCCTATTGCTTGAAGTGGCACTTTCATCATTTCTACGAAAAGAAAAACCTTGTCTCAATAGAAACTTAGTGCACTTGATTGATGCAATTAAGCATCTTCGATATGCCATACGAGCTTGTTCAGAGTGTTTGCTCACAGCCGTTTCAATATGTGTATTTTGATTCATCAAATTTGTAGCGGCTTCTCTAGCTTTATTATGAACACTACCAACCGGTCTAACATGCACCTTCATTCTTTCTCTCCCTTTCTTCCAATTCTTAAACCATGTTCCAGTGAAGGCTTCACTACCCACTTGTTCAAAATTGGATTTAAAGAGATAGCAATAGAGACAAAATGTAGCATCTTTAGATACACTATACTCCAACCAATCAAATTCATCAAACCATTGGGGAATGAAGCGTCGATTAATTCCTGAGATATTACTTTGTGGGAAAGAATGACCTCTAGGTTGACAAGGTCCTTTTTGTAGATATGCTCTTCGAACCTCATCTCTAATATTAGTATCATACTCAATCATACGAATTCTTAGTCCCGGGTCTGCCTGAAGATTAGCCAAAACCTCATCTAACTCACTTTGTCTTGAACTTGAAGTTCTTGAACTACCAACACTATCCGAACTACCCAATGCTGACTTTCTCTTAAAAAATCTTTCCATAATTCTACATAAATTAATCAAAATAATACCTAAAATCAATTAAAGAGAACACCAAATTTATACCAGTTAACCACAAAAAATTCATAAATGAAACATCCAATAAATCAAAACAATATAATACAATCATGAATTCAATTTCAATTCAAGTAGTTTAGGTTTAGAGTTAGAATTTACCTTGAATTGTGAGGTGGTGGAAGCGGAGGCAAGCTTTTGGAAGCGGCGGAGCTGCTGGCAGCGGCGACAATGGAGGATTTGGGCCTTAAAGGCTTGGTGGGGAAGAGGGTCAAAGGTTTGTGGGGGGTGGAGATTAGGGATTTAGGTTTGAGGGTTTAGAAAATAGGTGTTTGGAGATGAAAACTCGGGAAGGAAGGTCTGTCTGTGCAGAATATACAATCTGTTCTATTTTTTTTTTTAAAGACCTAGACCAAAACGACGTCGTTTTGGCCAGGTCTTTAAAAAAAAAAATTCGTTGCTGCTGGTCCAAAACGATGGCGTTTTGGCCAGCGAGTTTTTTTTAAAAAAATTCGCTGCTGGTCCAAAACGACGCCGTTTTGGCCAGCTTCTTTAAAACAAAAAAATAGATTTCCTGTTCAGCTTCTTCTTCCTCAGTATCTGCAACTCCTCATTCAGCCATTCATGGGGTCACACACCCATTCAAAGGGACCTTCTACCTTGCTTTCATGGAGTCCATAGGGTTGTTTGACCTTATTGACCCCACTGTGGGTCCGTCCCTGGACCCACCTTACGATTTATGCTACCTTAACTGGTGTAAGCAGTTTCCTTGTTGCCCAAACTACCCATACCGGCAACAACATTATGAGTTTGAACAACAATCAAACTATTCCTTATGTCTGGTCCCCTTTATTTGGAAATACCGTCAAAGTAAACAAGGATGCTGTGTGGAACTCGAGAAATGGCAAGGCCGGACTTAGAATTATAATTAGGGACTCCCAATGCAAGTTCATAGCCGCAAAGATAGTCCAAATCACCACAAGTTCTGCTTTGGAAGACGAGGCTCATGCACTTATATAGGGAAGCATGTTTGCTCAAGAGAGGGGGAAAAGAAATGTAATTTTAGAATCGGATTCAAGGTATGTGACTCAATGCTTAAATGGTAACATTGCCAAAAGGGCTTGGACATTGTATCCCATCGTGTGCAAGTTCAAGTAGCAACTTTCCAACTTTTTTAATTGTCATTGTTCTTGGATTCCTCATTAAGCGAATGAAGTGGCCAATCTTTTGGCAATGCTTGCAAAGGAAAGGATGCGCACGAAAGTGTGGGTCATTAGACCCCCATCTTTTCTAACCCATGTTTTGAACAAAGATGGCTCCCTTGCCCTTCAAGTATTTAGCTCTATATTTCCAGTTGGAAGGAATGGATGCATGTTAGGCTTTGCCTATGTCCCCACTAATGTAACTCCTTTAGTTATTTTATCTTTAACACTAGCATTGTTTTGCTTTTGGCCCATGTTAAATTTGGTTGGTTTTTAACCTTGTGCACCATGTTGTTTCCCTTTGTGGCCGGGCCCTTTTGATTCGTAACTTTGTAGTGGTTTCTTTGCCGTCTATTGAATGCAACACTTCAGAAGATGTAAATTTGATTTTTGTGTGTGTATTAATTCATCTTTATGGAAAATTTGTGTGTGTGTATTAGGTTTATTTTATTTTTTCAAATAAATGGAACTAAAAATTTTAAAATTTCGATAAGGTAGGATTTTATTTTATGCTAGCTATATATAGAGAAATGAAAAAAAAAAAAAGAAGAAGAAGGAATTATTAAAAAAAAAAAATACAACAATTGGAGTAAATTTAGTGGTATTTTAGGCCATGGGATCAAACTAGTTGTTGCACACTTGCACTTCAAATCGCAGTCGTTAGATTTTAATTTTGTTTAATATGTACTGTTTGATCATTCTTACTATATTTCAAAATGAATGAAAACTAGCCATTCATGGAAAAACTAAATTAATTTCAACCATGCATTAAGTGATGTTGGAGAGCAGTCGGAGAGAAGAGCGCACTCAGCCACCATGTAGGGTCTGTCAAGCGTAGCTGGTAGGCGAGTGAACACCAAGCTTGCTTAAGAGCAACTCCACCCGTCAGCTGAGCCCAAGGCTGGGTTGGAAAAAAAAAAAAAAGTCGTTCCAGCAGTGAGCCTAAGCCCGGGTTGGGGATGGGTCCCACGAAGTCGAGCTGGCCCGAAGGCCAGTTCAGCCCGAGGTCAAGCCCGCATGTTGTGACGTCATCGCGCGGTTTAAATTTTTTTTACCGCGACGCAATCTCCAACGGGTAGAAGCCACGTGTCATGCCCCCAAAGCTTTGATCTGCTTCTCCGAATCCAATCCAACGACTGACATTTTTTTGGCAATAAAATTATGAAAAAAAATCGAAATTTTATAAAAAAAATACTTAAAAAATCTGATTTTTTTTTTCTATAAATACCTATAAATACCATTCACTTTCAACACCAACCCTCATACATTTTATTATACTTCTACTATTATTCACTCTTTACTCAACATTTTCATCTCTTTCATCTTGTATTGTTATTTCTTATTTTTATGGCTTCTTCTATTGAAACCGGAGGGGCGTGGAGCACCATGGAAGATGTTTCCTTGTGTGAGGCTTGACTCCAGGTTTGTCATTGTCCCGTGTCAGGTAATGAGATGAAATTTTTTCATATGTGGAAAAAAATTCATGTCGAATTTTGTGAAAAAATTCCGGAGTCAACTCGTACGGAAATGACATTGTCTAGTAGGTGGAAAATTCTCAATAAAAAATTGAGAAAATAGAGAGATGTCTTGGCAAAAGTGATGGACAACTATAGAAGCAGGGAAAATCGTACTAACGAGGTAAGTATTTTGTAATTTTCGTTTTATTAAGTTTAATCTCCTAATATATATATTTTATTAATATTTATTGCATTTTCAATATTTTGTTAATATTTCTTGCATTTCAAATATTTTGTTAATATTTCTTGCATTTTCAATATGTTGTTTTGTTAATATTTCTTGCATTTTCAATATGTTGTTAATATTTCTTGCATTTTCAACATGTTGTTAATATTTCTTGCATTTCCAATTGTTTCCTAATATTTCTTGCACTTCCAATTTATTTGTAAGGTTAATTGCATTTTCATCATTTTTTTTTTTGGTTACTTGCATATCCAATATATTTTAAATATTTCTTGCATTTCCATTTTTTTGTTAAATAGATGTTTCAAGCACAGATGTGGTTCGGTGCAACCAGGGGTGGCAAAAAAAGTTTCAACCATTATGAATGTTGGGAGGTGGTGAAATATTGCAAACGCTTCATAATTATTCTGACGGGTCCCGCCGTTGTGTTAAACGAGACTCCACTCCGTGATTCAACGACATCGGATCCACCTCTCAATTCCCTTATGAGTCAAGACTCACCCATCGAAGAGGAGCCGAGACCCATTGGCCGAAAGGCTGCGAAGGTAAAGAAAGCGGGTAATTCAAGCAATAATAATTCAAAGTTTTTGGAGGAAATTGCAAGGCAGAACGCCATAAGAATTGAAATGGAGCAGAAACGCCAAGATAACGAGATGACAATTCAAGCCAAGTATGCACGAGAAAGGGAGTATTTGCGCAAAAAAGATATGGACAAGACGGATCGAAAAACCATGTCGATGGATACAAGCCATATGTCCCCTGAAACAAAACAATTTTGGAAGCTAGAACAAAGGGATGTTATGAGAAGAAGACTTTTCCGGGATGATGGGCCTAGCAACACGGATTGGTTAAATGATGAAAACCATTAAATTAGTTGGCATACCTTTTATGTATTTGTATTTTTCATGTTTTCTATTAAAGTTGTTGTAATTCATGTAATTTATTTTAGTAGTAGTAATTCTTAATGACTTATATTGAGTTTCTTTATTTAATAAACAAAGCATTCAATAAAATACCTTTTTATTCAACATATTCCATATATCAAACAAAACAAAATTAAAATAAAAAAAACTACAAATAAGGCACAATAATAATAACAAACCAGAACTAAACCATAATAAATAAATAAACAACACAACCAAACTATAACTAAATAAAACATAACCAAAGCATCTATGCTCCATCATTCATCTTCATTGCCTTTCACCGCCCATAGATGCTCCATCAAGTCAACTTGACGCATTGCATGAATATACGAAGATTGCATCTCTGTATATCGACCTATCATTCGGGTCATGAAACGACCATCCCTCACCAACGGTTCCAGCTCAAACGATTCTCCACTTGGCCCCATGGGATTTTCATAAATCCGTGTCAAGGACGTGTTCATTAGATCCGATTCGCAGACCTCTAAAGCATCATAATCATACTCATCCTCCACAATCATATTATGGAGGATGATACAAGTAATCATAATGCTTCTGAGGATCTCCTCATTAAACATACGGGCCGCACCTCGAATAATCAACCACCTAGCTTGAAGGATGCCAAAACATCTTTCGACATCTTTCCTGTATCCTTCTTGATAGGTAGCAACTAATTTTTGCTTATAGGATCGGGGATTCGGAATGGATTTGACAAAAGTGGTCCACCTCGGGTAGATGTCGTCAGCTAGATAATACCCCGTCTGGTAAACTGTATTGTTGACTTGATAGGTGATATTGGGGCCTTGGCTTCTTAATACATCGTTGAAGACCGGGGATTGACCCAGCATGTTGAAGTCATTTTGGGATCCGGCAACTCCAAAGAAGGCATACCAAACCCCTGTGTCGAAGCTAGCAACAACTTCCAGGATGATACTTTTTTGGCCTTTTTTATTTCCGTAATCACCTTGCAAGGCAGTTGGGCAATTCTTCCATTGCTAGTGCATGCAGTCAATGCTGCCAATCATTCCTGGAAATCCTCGAACTTCGTCTTTTTGTATAAGCCGTTGGAGGTCCCTATGAGTAAGTCTACGCTGGTAGTCCATAGTGTACAGAGTTTCAACTGCTTGACAAAATCTTACCAAAGCCTCCAACATAGTGGACTTCCCCATCCGGGCAATCTCATCCACCTGATCAGCAGATGCTCCATACACCAACATTCGTATAAGAGCTGTAAGCTTTTGCTCCTAAAGAAGCTCCAAAACCCCATCAGCATCACACTTTTGAACAAAGTATGCATCATAATTGCAAATTTCATGCATGACTTTATTGAACAAATGGGGTTGCATTCTAAATCGCCTTCGAAAATCAACATCAGAGTATAAAGAAATTGGAATAAAATAATCTCCCAAAAGATTCTTATCCCGAGAATGCCTATGTCTGTACACATTCCGGCGGCGGCCGACTTGTGAACTACGGCGGCGACCTTGGTTCTCTTCATCTTGCAAAGCCATTGCTTTGACAACTTGTTCATCGACTTGTCTCTGTAACTCATTGATTTCATCTGCTCTACGGTTTCTCTCATTTGTTTCTCGCTCTTGCCTCTCCAAGTATCTCCTAAAATCTTCCATTGAGAATGAATGGAGTATGAATTCCAAACTCTGAGAAATGAAAATATAGAAAGATGTGGTGTGAGAGGTATAAGCTGAGCCTCTGGTTTTATAGAAAATTTTGGCAAGATAGACATGCCACGTGGCTTGATTTGATTGGATGAAAATCTTATTTGAAATTTAAAATTCATCCGAAATTTGAACCCAAATTTATATGAATTTTGAATTTTGAAATTCATCTGAAATTTGAACCCAAATTTATCTGAAATTTGAATTTTGAAATTCATCCAAAATTTGAACCCAAAAATCTTATCCGAAAATTTTATCCGATTATGAATAGTCTTTACACGTGGAAATCCGAAAATCTTATCCGAAAGTATTATCCAAATTAATTATTGAGGTAAAAAAATTTGTGAAAAAAACAAGAAAATGAATAGTAATTGCCCTTAGACATGGCAATAGGTGGAAACACAAAATACTATTTGTAAGGGCAACCACTATTCACGTGAATAGTGGCTGCCCTAGCTCTCCCCTTGCCATGGCTAATGACAAATGGGTGGAGTTGCTCTAACTGCTAAGGTCGTTCTAACTTCTAAAGACTTCAAGGGATGAAGCTTATCTTGCTTTGCTGAATTTGGTGAACACCATGTTGCCACTTAGCACTTCCAACCATTTGCCATGACAAAGGGCAAAGGCAGTTACTGTTCATGTGAATAATAAGTGCCTTAGCAATTTTTTTTTGTGCTTTTTCACCCATTACCATGGCAATACAAGGGCAATTACTATTCATATGATATTAATTTTATTTATATGTATGAGATTAATATAAATAAAAGATTTGATAAGTTTTTTTTTTTGTTGCTGAATTTTTCATAATTTTTTTCGATTTTTATAAAAAAAAAATTATTCGCTGACGTTAATGTCCTCATGCAACAGCTCGGGCTGATCTTGCCTTGGTCCTTGCGCTGGCTTGGTGGACCCCAGCTCTTACCGAGGCAAGACTTCCTTGTTGGAGCCACTTTTGAAGGCCTAGGGGGCCGTTTGTCTGGGCTGAGCTAACTAGTGGAAGTGCTCTTACAGAAAATATCAATTCGACTTTAGAGGAAATACCTCATTTTGGAAATGAGTATAAATCAAGTGGTGTGCCAAAGATTTGAAAGATGGTGGTGACCCTAGAAAGCTCTGATAATTGTGATTTAATGAAACTTAGGTAATCTTTTCTTGATTTTGATTTCATGAAACTTACACCACTTGATCAATAGTAATATAATGTAGTTTTCATGAAACTTACACCTTTGATTAAAGTGGTGGGCAAAAATTATTTCAGAAATATTTTCAAAATGAAATTGGAGACGAAGGGACTTATCTTTCAAATTTGGATAATGACCTACCAACATAGGGCTCCATAATTATGAGTCTATCCCTGATTCTATTTCCAGCATCCAGACCATATGCTTATTCATATTCAATTTTGTCATGCAATAATTTGAAGAAGAGGTGCTCTAATGTGTTCTCATTTAATCTCAACTTCCATTTCTTTAAAAAAAAAAAAATGTTAATATAATATTGTCATGACAGGACTCGACTCAAATTCCACTTTGGAATCTGCGCCAAACCTTGTGCGTATCCAACACCTGGCAGGTATCGGGCACACTTGACCAAATTGCCCAACTAAGACTCAAAATTTCTTTTAGGGTTTGACTTCTACCAACAATTCGGCACATTATCCCCTGTAAATTGCTCGTTTCCCAAACTTTTCACATGTACACATGCAATTCAAATATTCACAACCGTTCAGCATGCACAAAGTTAGAATTCATGCAATCCAACAACAAATCTTTATGGCCTCAGGCCTTACAGAAATCTTAGGGCAATTTCAGAGCAAATTAATTCAGTAAATTACAAAACAAGAACAGTTACAAAAGAACATCCTACATAGAGGAAAAGGAGGAATGATGAGTGATGACCGCCATGTGGTGGTGCTTTGGTACACGATTGCTGCCCAGGGGTGCAAAACACTTAAAAGTATGAGTGGACAAAATAAAGTTTTGGAAAATATAATATCAACATACTAACCTCACTGTTAAAATCATTTGGAAATTCAATTATAACCATGTTCTATATTCGTACAAAAATCAAGCATGCGTATCTATATACATATAACAGATCATGCATTCAGTCAAATCATCAAAACCAATTAAAAGCATTGAAAAGTGATAATTCCTTTCCACCTAGGTGTACCCATAATAAAACCGTCAATTCCATGATTTTATATTTGATTCCCACATTATACCGTCAATTCATTGCGTCACATAATGCAACACATCCTCGCATGCCTCGGTAACACAAAGTCAACCCGAGCCACATTCCTCGCAAGACTCAGGGGACACTTTGTCAACCTGAGCCGCATTCCTCTCTCCTCAAGGTCCGGATATCCCTAAGACTCGTGGGGCAACTGTCAAAAGAGCGCTGACTCAACTGAAGGCAACTAGGATGTCTGTGGACATCATTATATTCGAAGGCAACATTTTTGGTACCTATGGTGGTTTAAAACACAAGCCTTTCTTGAAACATTATAAAACTATTTCTCATTGAATCCTTAAATCCTGTTGCCATTTTCTTTTCTACTTTCCAAGCCATTCTTATTTAATCATAAACAAAATTTTATAAAAGTATTTGAACTCAAACTTTATACTTGGAAAGCAAAAGCCACACGCAATTCCTTGACTTAACTCAATCATGAAAAATCCTTCAGAATCGTTCTCAAGCTAAATTCGAATATGGATAAAATACTGTTTAGAAAACTGGAAATCATAAGTTATCAATTCCATAAGCAAAACAATTAATAACCATAGTTCAAGAATTTCTTAAAACTATTTAGAAAACAAATGTCCACTAACTAAGCATTCGAGCTGTCTTGACCCTTTGAGGGTCCTTCCTGCGAGTTCAATGAAGCCCGAGTACCTCAGCAATTAAAATATTTAATTAATAAAATAGCTCAACCACAATTATTTAACCAAAATCTTGTTTTCCGGCCTCAAAAGTGCGGGTACGTAACTTAAGACAGTTTATAGGCCCATTTGCAACATTTCTGACAGGTGGAATGGTCTGAAAAGACTTGATATTAAATAAGCGATTAAATTCCCATATTGGTCATTCCGGTCCCCCATGGGGTCCACGACTGCAATTAATGATCCAAAAGTTTCTATAGGTTCAACACAATTTACTAAACATGCCCTGCAAGTTTGGTCAAAATCGAACGGTTGGATAGCTCGTGGTCGCACGATCGGACGGTTACAATTTACCTAAACTTTGAATTATTAAATCATACTATCCGGGACTCCGATTCTCGATCCGTGAATTTCTGCATGATCCTAGAGGTGCCTAGATCAGCATATTTTAAAATGAAGTCGATCCAATAGTGCGAACATATCAAACCAAGATAACCCCTAATATGCGATATTCGATCGACAGTTAAATAGTAACCAAAATGAAATCCGAACATAACGTCGTGCACGGGATGATATCGGGATCATTTTTGGACTAAAACCCAACCTTGACACCCCGCTGACGCACAGGCACGCCCCGCCCTGCCGGCGGGTGTGTAGAGAAATTTTTCGGCAATCAGAAAACTCCAAACTGCCGGCCAATATTCATACCTACAGATGAATCACATCAAGGGGAGTAGCTTTATACCTTTACTCGAAGATCAATTCCATCGTTAAATCCCTCGAACGAACAATTTTGTCTTTGAAAAACCTAGAAAGTTTTGGGTTTGGGTTTGACAATTTTTGTTTGAAATTGGGTTTGGTTTTTGAGGAAATTGCATAGGGAGGTATGGGAGTGTTTTGGAAGTAATGTAGTGGTGGTTGGTGGCTAGAGTTGGCCAGAAAAGCTGTCGAAATTTCTGGTTTTGAAACAGCCCTTTTTGGGCTTTGTTTTCGATCGATTTTCTGGTTTAATTGCTTGGAATCAGGGCTAGATATGGGTATGTTTGGAAAGAGGAGAGAGAGATGAAGAGTTTGCAAGTTGTGGCGTTGTAATTGGTGGCTGGATGGCGAAGATATCTCCGTCTGAAGTTTGCTGGTCATTGAGGAGGAGAAGAGATGAAGAAAATCTAGGTTTTTAAAAAATTGACTTCGAAAAATTTATGGTTATGTCGCTAGGCTTCCGTAGATCATGACATCTTCGTTATAACTATGCTTTGAGCCCACTACGTGTCTTCGGACTCATCTCTATGTGCTCTACGCAACGGTACTACTAAAATCCCTAGATTATTTCATGAACAAAAAGTCAACTTTTAAACCATTAAAATATTCCCCGGGTAAAATTGTCTTTTACTCGAATAAATTAATAATTAAATATTAATTTAGGATCGGGTTATTACATGTCACCAATCAAAGAAAATTTTGTTTTTAATATATATATATATATATAATCGGTCTGTTTTAAAGATTTCTTTCAAACCATTTTACTTGTATACTTTTTATCGTAATTCACTTTATTTTAATCAATCATTTAAAAAGATATTTAAAAAAAGATATTTTTTAATTGGTAAGTTATTGAACTGCACCCCTGCAAGTGAAACTGTAGTTCAGTTTAATAGCTGGAAAAAAAGTTCAATAAATTGAACTATTGAACTGAACTGAAATGAACTATTGGGCAACCTTTGCAGATGCTCTAAAGGGTTTTCAACTCAAATAGTCCCTCAACTTGTACATAAGTTGCATTTTGATCCTTTAACTAAATTCTTCGTTCAAATGGTTCTTTAACTCTTTATTATTCGGCAAACTAGTTCTACCGTCTAATTTTCTGTAAAATATAATCATGTGAGCAGCACATGCTATGTCACGACCCGATCCAAGAATAATGAATATTCCCGAATCAGGGTGCGTGAACTGAATGAAATAAAATAAAAAGACTAAAAAATTTAGTTAAAATACATTTCCTTTATAGAAAATAGTAATAATAATCTTATAAGTGTACAAGATATAAATAAAAGTTTATCATTCTAAACTAATCCAACTTTTATGGTTTCGGCTTTGTCTTGCCCACTAATTGATCTGAAAAACAAAATAGGTGAGGGATAAGCAAACCACCGCTCAGTGAGTAGATTATGTATATGCCAGTCAAGCAATATCATTTTACACACTCTAGAACAAATATAATAAAAAGATACACAGTCCAAATCATATCACATCATTACTTCATATGTTGGTTATCCTTCACAAATTGTACTCAACACGTGACCCCTATTGGCCTCACTGCCATATGTCCCTATTTGGTACATTTATTCTTCGGATACCCCGTCATTGAAGTTCTCATGTTCCATGAATAACACATATTTCACAAAAACTCCAAATAATATTTATTGTGTGAAATATTGCACAAATTAGACATGCTTGACTGGAAAATAGAGAGATTTGTAAATAGAATAAACCCATGATTTTCACATTTATCACAAAATAAGAAATTTTAGAACATATTACATAACCTACTCACCATGATAAGTATGAAATATTGCAACACAAACACATACACACACACACACACACACACACTCACTCTTCCTCTTGTTTCTTTTTCTTCCTTCTCTCTCTCTCTCTCTCTCTCTCTCTCTCTCTCTCTAACACTACTTCATGGTAGCAATCTATCTTAAAGGATTGGAATGAATGATTGAAAGTAAGGAAGCATGATACTTATAGGAGAGGATATGCATGCACCCAAATAATATTTATATATACAATATTTTAAACCACCAAAAAGATAAGATAGAAAGATGAGGGAATAATGTGAGTCATCCACCTTTGGCCAATAATATCACAACACCACTTGTTACTAGCATGCAAGGTGGCATGGAAATGATGATTTGATTAAAACCAATTCTAAGTCTCTACTCATGGATAACAAGAATGGTGTCATCTTTCAACCAAAGGAATAATCTCATGCTAGGCTTAAGATTTAATAACATATAAATCTTCACAATAAATATTTAAATAAAAAAATGTATATTAATAAATAATTAATATGTAGTATGAATAATTATTTAATATATATATTACAGGTTCTCACATGCTATATTTTTTTGGGGGGTAAATAGGACTTTTGACAACTAAAAAAATAGGGTAAAAAATTAATACAAAATTTCTTTATTTTTAAAATTAATTAAAAACTATATAAGAATAAAACAACAACAAAAATTAAAAGAAATTAACCAAAAACAAACAAAAAACAAAAAACAACCCACCCAACCCTACCCCTATATCATCCTCCCCACTCCGACCTCAAGTCCCCAACTCCCATCCCCTAGCCACATCCACCTTAACAAACCCTAGACCTAAACCCAACACCTCCTCCACATTAACCCACTCTCTCCTCATCTCTTCCTTCCTCCAATCCTCTACCAGATTGTTTGGATTTGATTGATTTTTCATGTTTGGGAAAATGGTGACCTTGTTAGTTGGGGAAGTTGGTGGCTAGCCAGGTCAAGGATGAGGATGGCCGTTGATGAGTGGTTGGTCTGGGTTGTCGCAGGGATAAGGATGAGGAGGGTGGCGGTTGAGCTGTGTTGGATAGAATGGTAGGCATGATGATCGGGCTGGGGGCTGGGAGGTGGGAGAAGGATAAAGTTTTTTTTATTTAAAAATTTAAAAATTCTAGTTTTTAAATTATTCAGTATAATTTATTTAATTGGACGATTTTGCCCCTATATTTGACGACAATATTCACAAAATGTAATGGTGGAACCAATTCGCCGAATTATAAAGAGTAAAGGGACCATTTGAATGAAGAATTTCGTTCATGAACCAAAATGCCACTCGTGTACAAGTTGATGGACCATTTGAGTTGAAAATCCTTTTTAAAAAAAGACTTTTTACACTTTTATTTATAATATTCTTAAAGGCCACCAAAAAAAAAACACTAAATGAGTGTTTCCTAATTGCTCTAATAGTGTGTTTACTAATCAGGAATTGAATTCCACATATGTAGGATTCCTGTGTTTACTTCATATGAAGGAATAAAAAAATAAGTGGGGCCTACACAAAAATCTAATTCATGAAGAAATAAACCATTAGGAATTTATCTTTTTTACCCATTATATCCTCATACAATTTTAAAATTTTAAAATTTGCCATTTACTTTAACCCAACAACGAGGATATTATAGTAATTAGCACCACTCTTACCCCAATTTCATATGATTTAGTAAACAACTTCAATAAGAATTCGGAATCTAACTCCCCTCAATTCATATGATTTAGTAAACAACTTTAAGGCCTCGTTTGATTCACCGAATAGATTAGAGAGGAAATCACTTCCCATGTCATTTTTCAAGAGATGGGAAATGGAAGATTTATTTCCCACATTTGGTAATGTTGGGAAAGTAATCGGGAGATATCACTTTATTTCATTTACCATGTTTGTTTTGAGTAGGAACTGAAAAAAAAGTTTGTATAAATTTTCAATTATATCTATATTAAATCAAATAAAAAAATAATGTATTTATTGATATATTGTAATTCTAAATTGTTAATGGGTACAAAATGGTTATGAAAAATGTTTATTTAATGTTGGCTCATTTTCCCAAACTTTCTCATGAGAAAGGAAAACAAAACTCAAGTTGAGATGAGGACTTCACGTCCCCATATTTTCTCATATGCCAGACAAAGATTTCTCATGCCTAGACTTATCAAATATGAGAAAACAATTAATTTCTCATTCTCAAGCCTTCTTTTCCATGAACCGAACGAAGCCCAATAAGAATCCAAAATCTATTTCTCCTCAATTTAATTCTTTTTAATCAAATTACGTATTAATAAACATGACACATTGAAGAGATACACTCTCGTCGTATGTAGTTAATGACAATTCCTAATATCGTTTCGATATGCGCAAATTGGGTTATTCATAAATGAGTAATACGTGATTGATTCCACTCCCTAAATCAGCCTTGGGCCCATTTTGGGCTCAATCGGCACTTTCTCCGGGTTCGTTGACTATTACAATCCGATCTGACAAGGCCCAAACTCCGTTCGGTCAAAGCTCCGAAACCTAACTACCAGATAAACAGAGATACGTCTTCCAGTTCTCAGATACTCAGAGTTGAAGGGTTTTCGTGTGCTCCAACACGGAAAGCTTCGCAATCTCACAATAATCAGCGTCGTTAGGGTTAGTTTCATTTATAAAAAATCTGTATCTTTTTGCTTTTTCGATTGATGATCAAAGTTTGAAAAATCAACCGTTCTTCCTTAGCTTGGATTTCGTACATCATTGTTTGAATTGGCGTATTTTCTTGCAAATCATTTATTTATTTTATTTTAGGGCTGTTTGCGAAATAGCATGTATTCGTCCAGAGGGGGCAATGCCTACGGACAACAGTCATATACTGGCCAATCTGCGTATGGCCAAAATGTAAGACTTTGTTCTTCAATTGTTGTATAATTTGCATTTCCTTTACTTTTTTACAGAGCGTTTTGTATTATTCTTATTGTTCATCATCTAATTGCTCGAAAAGGGATAATATCAATGTTAAAATTTCAAGTTTAGGCATTTTGTTCTTCAGTTTCAGCCTTTGAAAGTTACCACGGGCATCCACAATACAGCTAATTTTTGTAAAAATGCAGAATTTTTGCGTGGGGATTTCTTGATCCTTTTCTCATTTATTGTAATATCTGTAGCTGGGACCTGCTTATGCTGGAAATTCTGCTGGAGGGCCTGAAGGGGGGTCGCAAGTTCCCATGGGTTCTCGGCATTCATCAATGTTAGTTGGCTCGGAGGAGGTTGATGCCAGTGGGTATAGAGCTCATCCTTCAGCTGCAGCTCATTATGGGGGACAGTATAGCTCTATCTATGGTTCAGCTGCTTTGAGCAGTGCACCTCAGGTTTGTCTGTTTCTTCTAGAACTCATGTTGATGTATTTCTGGTAACCTGTGCTTTATCCAGCTAAATAGTGCTTTGTCCAGCTAAATGGTGCTTTATTTTCGTTGTGATACAAGTAGCAAATATTTAGTTTCTCTCTGCTACCTAGGACTTCATAACACTACTTATTGACCTGCCTTATAATGTTTGTGCTCCTTATAGAAATCTCCATGATAATTCCCTTTTCCGTTCCTTCTTTCGTATATTCTTATTCATATTTAGGAAAGCATTAAACATCGAGTTTGTGATAAACCTTTTCTATATATGCATGTGCTGGTCCCTCAATATCTTTAATCTCTCCAATTTTGCTCTTAAATGTATTTTGGTGGTATTTGCACTGCTGGTTTCACGGAAGTTACTGTTTGAGTAGTGTGGAAGTTCGCATCCAAGCTTCGGTTTGATCTGTTGTGAAGTTCTTGTTGAACCATCTGATGTCTAATTTGAAATTGTGTACAGGTTCCTCCAATGAGTACTAAAGGTTCTGGACCATCGGTTTTGGAAAGTCGTGGTGGTTATGTCCCAGCTAAACCAGAATCACCAAAGTTCTCATCTGGTGACTATATCTCATCTTCAAGTCATGGGTATGGTCATAAAGTTGATCAATTGTATGGTGAAAAGGCTCCTGATTATCCAGCGATAGACAGAAGGCAATTTGGTGAACGTCAGAGTGCGTATATTGGGAGGGACTTGCAAGGTGAACCAACTGGTCGATATGCCGATTCTGTTGGTTTTGGTCCTCAACATCAGGTTTTTCATTTTCATCTTTTAATATAGAATATTTTTGTTTATTTTTCTCTTACTTACTTTCCTCTTTGAATAAGACCTGATTTGTAGTTTTATAATTTTCGCATCATATTCTGCGACAGTCCGAGATTTATGATCGAATTGATAAGGCGGTGCTGCTTCGTCAAGAACAATTGCTGAAATCGCAATCACTGCAGTCTGCTTCTCTTGACGGGAGTGCAAGGTACTTTTTTTCTGCTGACTTTGTATTACACTTTTGACTGGAACTTGGTCTCCATTTCATGGTCAGATCCCTTGTAGTTTGTTTTCCATCCCCATTAATGAATTGCAAAGGTCATTCCTACCTTTCTCAGTAACAAAATAGTCCGCATCTTAATAATGAGTCTGTGCACAGCTATGTTAGATGGTGATATATTTCTTATTAGACTGAGTAGCAACACATTTCTGGCAGACAAGCTGATTATCTTGCAGCGAGGGGTGCCGCTAGTCGTCATCCCACTCAAGATCTTACTTCTTTTGGAGGAAGAATGGATGCGGATCCTCGCAGTTTATCTATGCTTAGTGGTTCTTCATATGGGGGACAACCTGCTCCATCAATATTAGGGGCAGCTCCACGGAGAAATGATGATCTCATGTTTTCGCAAAGTTCCTCAAATCCTGGTTATGGAGTCAGCCTACCTCCTGGTAGGGACTATGCCACAGGAAAAGGGATTCGTGGCTCATCTCTTGAGTCAGATTATCCGGGAAGCTTGTCTCATGGTGGTCATCCACGGATTGATGAACGGAAGGATGACAGGGCTAGTTATCTTCAAGAATTTGAGCTAAGGGAGGAGGCGCGCCGTCGGGAGCGTTTGCGTGAGAGAGAGAGAGACAGAGAAAGGGAGAAGGAATGGGAACGCGAACGAGAACGTGAACGAGAACGAGAAAGAGAGCGTGAACGAGAACGCATTTTGGAGCGGAGGGTGAAGGAGAGAGATCGAGAGCGGAAACGTGCACTTGAAACCAGGCGGGAACGAACTCCACCAAGAGTTTCTAGGGATCGTCGTGGTTCCTCTTTAGCAAAGGAGGGGAGATCTTTGCGACAGGATTCGCCACATCATGAAGCTTTACATAGGTGGATCTTGATGTTTTATTTTGCGTCCTGCTCTTGTTCTTGCAAATTGCTGCTTTGTCTCGCAGCCTTTCTAACTAACCTGGTGTTCTGTTATGCTGAAGGCGTCATTCACCTGTTAAAGATAAAAGGAGAGAATATGTCTGCAAGGTAAAAGGACCAGTGCAAGAGCATAGCCATTCAATGATATTGACAATTATTCCTTTCAAGTCTGCCTTTAGTCTTTTGTTTGGAATTGAGTTCTTCACTGGTTTCAATCGTGATGCCTTTTCTGTTATCTTTGGTTCAGAATTTCAGTTTCTAATCCCCGGGATATCCTTAACCTTCCTTACTCTTATTACCATGTTTCTCCTCAATATTGCTTCCTCTTTGTCCTTTGGCTCTACGTGCAAATGTTTCTTTCTGTGTTCCTATGCTTCTTGTCGCTTTTGTTTATGGTTGGCTCCACCACATTTCCTGGCACTTCTCTCTTCTCACTATATCTACTTTATCCTGTATGTTGGCCTTTTCTTGTGCAGACCTCTTCATGTAGACCTTTGCTAACTCTAAACTGTCTGGATTAATTAAATCCTAAGCATGCACCAAATCCTCTTATACAACATTTCGTGGTTAGTAGACGTAGATGAATGGTTTTCAGTTGTGGTCGTTATACCCTTTGAAATTGAGGAAACTTACCTTCTACAACAGGAAACTGATTGAGCTCTGGAAACTCGAAACACAGTTGTATTAGAATTTTTAACATGTGGGCTGATCATTCAATGTAAACTACTGGGTTTGTCTACAACCTAAAATGTCTTTATGGTTTCACTCATGTTGGTAACAATATCATCTATGTGCAGGTTTACTCAACCAGGCTGATGGATGTAGAAAGGGATTATCTTTCTATAGATAAACGATATCCCAGACTCTTTATACCCTCAGAGTTCTGCAAGGTTTGTCTGTATTTTTCGTTTCTCACTCAAGGTTTATGGACTCAGATGGTTAAGTACATAAATGAAGTGTGGCATTTTTATTGTTGTAGGCCGTTGTGAACTGGCCTAGGGAGAACCTTCATCTGTCTATTCATACTCCTGTCAGGTACCTTGCTTGTTGAAGCTGTGTCAGTTAATTAGTTTTCAGGAATTCTTATTTTAATTCAGGATATGGAACCCTTCAGCTCCTATTCTTTATTAAAAAGGAAAAAAGAAAAGAAAATGTAATTGTACGACCTTGTTGAGTGTTACAGTTTTGAGCATGATTTTGTTGAAGAAGAGAATGCCACTGAGCTGAAAGAGCGAGCTACTGAAATGTTGGTTGAAGAACCTGAAAAATCAGGACGTGGAAATATAGTGTGGAACGCGAAGGTAGTTCGTGTTTCTGTCCTCCCCTCTTGTTTTACCCGTTCTTTAATCTTATTATCTAAAATTTAGGTAGTTAAATCTTGAGTCATTCATGAATAGAAAAACATGTGGATAACTTAATTAAAGAGGAGGATAAAGAAAACTGAATTTTGAATTTTTTGGTTATACTCTCTGATTAATTTGAGTAGTCTCAATCTCTCTCTCTCTCTCTCTCTCTCTCTCTCTCTCTCTCAAATTTTTATTTTTCTTCTGCTGCAGTACAGTACACCTGACGAATTGCTTGCTTACTCTGTATTTTATTTTATATTTAATTTCCACTATTCAGATTATCTTGATGAGCGGACTTAGCAAAAATGCTTTGGAAGAGCTGTCCTCTGAAAGAGGTTCCGATGATCGCTTATCACATATCTGCAATATCCTTAGGTTTGCTGTTCTCAAAAAGGACCGTTCATGCATGGCAATTGGTGGCCAGTGGAATCCTGCTGATGGTGGTGATCCATCAGTTGATGATAGCCCTTTAGTTCAAACTGCCCTAAGGTTTGTGCTGTCTGCTATCTTTTATAGAGATACATAAAGAAATAATGCTATTTTCTATTAGATTGAATGAGTTTTTCTTTGTAGATATGGAAAGGATGTTGCTAAACTTGATCTGCAGAACTGCAAGCACTGGAATCGTTTTCTTGAGGTAAAATTTGCATTAGTAATGATTGTGATTTTTACCTAGTTGCAATCTTTTTTTATTTGATTTTTTTATTTTGCAGATTTCTAAATTTATGACTAATTCTTCAATTCCATTTGACATTTGCAGATACACTATGATAGAATTGGGAAAGATGGAGTCTTCAGCCATAAAGAGGTGACTGTAATATTTGTCCCAGATTTGTCTGAATGTCTCCCTTCATTGGATTCATGGCGAGACCAATGGCTTGCTCACAAGAAAGCTGTTGCAGAAAGAGAGTGTCAACTTTCTTTGAAAAAGGAGGTTTGTTGTTTTTATTGTAGTTCCCCTGGGTTTTGTATGGTTTTGTTTTGGGTAGATTTTTATTTTAATCACAGGCACACATTATTGATGGGTATGTAGGTTAACATGTATGCACACATTTACATTTCGTAGGAAAAAAATGTAGATAGGTTAACATGCATGCGTTCCACATGCAGTGGTTCAACTGTGGGTCAATTTGTGGCCATGGTTAATCATCAGTCATGCACTTTGTGAATGATTCACAAAATTCTGTCAATTTATAAAATCTTTAACTAAATTATTGGGGATGCATTTCTCTGTTTCAGTATTTATTTATTTCGGCATGCATGACAGGCATGATGCAGTTATTTAATCCTACAATGGAGCTTTTTAAATATGGATCCAACAGATGGTTAAGAAGTTTTAATAACATTGACTCAGGATTAGCTACAAAAAGCCTTTTTCTTTTTCGCATCTTCTTGATACCATATTTACATTTAACCCTTGTTGATCATATATACTTTTGTAATATCCTCTTGTCCTTATTTTATTTTCTCAGAACTTGTAACAGTAAAATTTATCTTGATCGGCATATAGTTTACTTGTTTTTAAAATTAGTATGTTTGTTCTTGCAGAGATCAAGGGAGAAGGAAGTTCTGAAAGGTAAATGGAGTTGGTCTTCTAGTTGTGTATGATTTCACATCTTTTGTTTGATGTCCATCAATAATCATCTTTTGCTTGGTTTTTGGTTTAGATAAGGAAATGGAATCATCAAAACACAAAAGAGTTGACAAAGAAGATAAAAAGAAAGAGTCTGCATCCACTGGAGGGGCGAAGGAAGTTAAGAAACTGGAGCAAGATGGTACTAATATGAAAGGGAATGCATCTGAAGGAAAAGGTGACGTGAATGGTAAGAAGCTTGAGAAAAAAGATGTGAGTGGAGGAGACAAAGGCAGGATTGAGGATAAAAAGGAACAGGTAGAAACTGCTGAAGTTCAGACAACTGGAACTGTAAAGACCGGGAAGAAGAAGATTATAAAGAAGGTTGTCAGACAGAAGGTTGTTGGTAAGGGATCCAGTGATACTACAACCAAGCAAACTGACAATCTGGGTGATGGGGGGACAAAAGGAAATTCAGAGACTCCAGGTCAAGAGGAGGAATCTTCTGCTGATCCTGCTGTAGTGAAAACTTTTGTGAGGAAAAAAGTTATTAAAAAGGTTCCAGTGGGGAAGGCTGCTCAGAATGAAGATAATATTGGCACGAAGGTGAAAGTTGAGAATGAAACCGGATGCTCTGAGGATAAATCGGATCCAAGCGGTAGTACAAATACCAGTGTGAAGACAATTGTAAAAAAGAAGATCATTAAGAGGGTGCCTAAACGGAAGGCGACTGGTGTTGAACTGAACGAAGGGGTTGCTAAGAGTAAGAAAGATGGTGATGGGGATGAAAAAAATGTTGGAGATGAAACAGAAAGTGTGAGGAAGCAAACAGCAGATGCAGAAAAGCCAGCAAGTGATGTTGTGGAAACAGAAAAAAAAGTTATTTCTAAACCAAAGGCTTCAAAAACACAAGTCAGTGACAAACCAACTGATATGGCGAATTCAAGTAAAGCAGATGCAAAGGATGTTAAGGAGGATAAGAAAGATGAAAAGGGAGCTGGTGAGAAGAGTGGCTCTGTGACTAAAGTGGAGATTGAGCCAGACACGCAAAAAATTGCTCGTAAGGATAACCATAATGGCACGAAGAAAAAATTGAAAGATGATGAGAAAACAAAAGATGAGAAAGAGAAAAAAGACAGAGATGGAAAAGATGAGTCTAGAAGCAAATCAAATAAAGAACTGAAAGAAACGAGAAAGCCTGAAGAACCTCCTCGACACCCTGGATTAATTCTACAAACACAGTGGAGCAAGGATTCTAAAGTAGGTTGATTATAGTCTGAATATCACAGTTTTGTTTACTACATGTATTAAATATGTTTGCATGTACACCTCATCTAATATTCCTTGCATGTTTGCTCTAATTGTGTGGTAATCTGTGACAGCTGCGTTCATCATCACTTTCACTTGATTTACTATTAGATTATACCGACAAGGACACTGAAGAATCAACGTTTGAGGTATGTTTTCTCGTGGCATCTAATGTTCTTCATGTCTGCCTAAATTCTATGACTGAATTTTGGATCTGTGTCTACTGGTTCACTTGTTATCTTTGCGTATTTCTCATTATACCAGATGCAAAATAGAGCTAATTGTTTCCTTGTAAATCTTTCCCTCCTTTTCCCTTCTTTTCTCTCCATTCTCTCAGCTTTCACTGTTTGCTGAAACGCTTTATGAAAAGCTTCAGTATCAGATGGGATGCCGTCTTTTGACATTTCTACAGGTTGGTTTAAGACAGTTAATCTGAATATGCATATAATTTGATATTTTTTATTTTGTAATGATGCATCTTCATTTATGTGAGTTGTTTTTGTAGAAGCTGCGAATAAAATTTGTGATGAAAAGAAACCAACGTAAGAGGCAACGAGAAATAGAAAAAGTTGAGAAAGGAAATGATGAAAAATCATCAACGAAGCGTCTGAAGATAAATGAGCTCCCTGTGACGAACCAGCCTGCTAAGTCATCCGAAGCATTGAGTTCATCTCGGTCAGATGGAGAGAAACAAGATGAAGAAAAAGCTGTTATTGAGGAGAATAGTTCTGTTGATCATGTTGATGAGGTTAAGATGGAGCATATAGCAGATGATGAAGAAGACCCAGAGGAAGATCCAGAAGAATATGAAGAAATGGAGGATGCTAGTCCTCATCCCTCTAATGAGAATAATGAAGAGGGGAAAAGCAATGTGATTCCTGTGCTTGGAAACGAGAAGGACGAATCCAAAGTTAAGGAACAAGCTAACACGAAGGCCGCAGAAACAAAGGCCAAGGCCGAAGCAGATACAGGTGAAAGAAAAGAGGGGAAGGTGGATACAGGAAAGAAAGAAACTCCCAGGGCAAAGGAGGTTGTGGACAAGGAACTATTGCAGGTATACCTTTCAGTTATTGTTTTAGTTTGATTGCTGAACAGTTTCATTCTCTCTCCATCAATCCATTAATGCCATCCTTTTTCTTTTATACTTTTCCCATCTGAAACAGGCTTTTAGGTTCTTCGACAGGAATCAAGTTGGCTACATTAGGGTAAGTTGCAATCTTCAATGTATATATTCGTTTTGTTGCATTATTAGAGAAACGTAAAGAGCTTGTTGCTTTTTCAGGTTGAAGATATGAGATTGATAATCCACAATTTGGGAAAATTCCTTTCCCACAGGGATGTCAAGGTGAGAAGTATAAAATTTTGTTTTGTTGCTTCATTTTGTATTTAGTGTATTCTTATCTTTGACAGTTTGGTCATGCTTGTTTTTTCTGCATCAGGAACTTGTGCAGAGTGCATTATTAGAGAGCAACACCGGAAGGGATGACCACATTCTTTACAAGAAACTGGTGCGAATGACTGACATTTGAGATCTGAAGCGTATTTGGTTTCCGAATTATTTTTTATTTTGGAGTCAGGTTGAATTTTTGCATTTTCCTTTGATGACGGTTAAAAGGAAAGGGAAAATGAACTTAGAGATAGGGTTTTGGATGTTTACAATTAAATTATTGCCCTTGTGTTTGCATTTACCGCCTCTTTATTGATTGAAATAAGAACACTTTTGCCATTCTCAATGTGTTTATCCAGTAAATACAGTAATTTCAGTTTATATTCTCAGAAATTGATCCATCGTACGAGTCTGGTTGAGTAGCAAATTTTGAAATTTTAATTTGATAACTGCCAAAGTTAATTTATGCTGAGAAATTCTAGCTCTGAATTATGGAAAAATTCTGAGGACGAAACTCTTGGGAGGATTCTTGATAAAACAAAATCTCTTGGGAGGATCCTAACACAGCTTTTAATACAAAGCAGCTAATCAGTAAAATATGAGATAAAATAAAGAAAAGAGTCGGCAGATTTCATCAAGTTAAACAAAAAATCAGCAAATCAGTTCTTTAGCCCAGTAGGTTAACTGATTATTGGCCACTACAAGGGAATATAATAAAAATTGAAAATTTTAGCTATTAGTTAATAGCTTGGTTTAAAGAACGCCAAGACCAAGAAGAGTTTTCATTGCTTGCTTTTTCACTACTTTCCCATACACCCCTCTTCCCAGCTTCAAAGCTCTCTCCATTTCCACAACTCCCCCACTACCTTTCTTTAACTTCTCCACCACCATCTTCAACACCCTCTCATCACTTCCCACTGCTTCCGCAATGCTATCGACCACCGAATCCATCGGTGGTATCCGTCTTCCCCACCCCTTTGCCGACTTCTCTGGGCTATAAGCCTGAGAGCATGCATCCCAAAATGACGCTCTCAAGTACCCTTTCTCCCTTTCCCTCACCGTCCATCTTCTCATGCCTTCCTCCAGCCTATAAACTGCAGCACCAGCATCTATCCCTCTTTCGAGACCCATCTCAATCTCTCTTATGTCTTGCCTTGAATACAAATCCTCCTCAAACTTGCATCTCTTACAATCACACCTGAACCCCCATGTCTTGCACATTTCATTGCGCTTGTCCAATGGAGAAAGCACATCAAAATATGCAAATGTTATCTCCTCCCCAGCCTTGATATCTCTGGAAGCATGAACTATTAGATAATCTCCAACATGCAAACGCCTTGCATTGGGAACACATGAATGGTTGATGAATGCAGCCAGTACCCATAGCCCGACACCATAATAGTCACTGTTCTTCCCCAAAACCTTAGAAGAGATTGCATCCTCAACAAGAGAATTGACATCCAAGATGCTTAGAATCCTGTTCACATCAAGCTTCTCATTTGGGTAGCCACCAATATGCTCTGACTCAGGCTTAAACATATTGATCTCAGGGACCACAAGCTCATCCTCATCTTCACCACTTGACAATGTACTGATCAAATCCCGGGTTCTTGAACATTTAGCCGCCGAATCCATAACTTTTTCAGTGAAGTTCTTCCACATGACCAATTGAGCATTCTCATCCAGATTTTGATCCGGCAAAATACCCCTCTCTGTGGCAACTGCTTTGGTGACCAACACCAAAGTTCCAGCATCAATGTTCTTTGTTGCAAACAGGCCTCGCCCTCTAATCTCAGATTTCTTTATCTGCACTGCTCCAATGTACTCAGCAGGCTCCAAAGGCTTTCCGCGAAACCCGTTAACCACCCATTCAGAGAGATCAAAAGCTCCAGTTCTCGACATCAACTCGAGCTTCTTGCATTTCTGCAAGTACCCATTGAGGCTAACAGAGCTCCCATTAGCCTGAGGATCAAGCTGAGCTGTTTTGAAGCATTCCAATGCCATTGAATACCTGCTCAGATTCAGCAAAATTTTACCTTTACAGAGAAGAGTCTTGAAATG
Source organism: Prunus persica (assembly GCF_000346465.2). Classification (NCBI taxonomy): domain Eukaryota; kingdom Viridiplantae; phylum Streptophyta; class Magnoliopsida; order Rosales; family Rosaceae; genus Prunus; species Prunus persica. The sequence goes on from NC_034009.1 coordinate 28,257,902, forward strand.
GGTACTCTCAATTTTCAATGCCTGATCGCAATCCCTCAAGGCCTCTGCAAAATCCCGGAGTCTGGATCGTGCTTCGGCTCGGTTCGAGAGGGCTAAGCAGAGGGATTTATAGAGCTTGAGGAGATGTTCTGGGTCTTCAGGGGTCTTTGAGACCTGGTCTTGGCAGAGGCTGATGAAGTGAGAATATGCTTTTACGGCCTCCTTCCATTCTTCTCTGAGAAGGAGCTCTGTGGCTTTGGATCTGAGCTGCTGCATTTGCTCTTCTGCCATTACTAGCTGATCTTGTTGGGTTTCTCTCATTTCTTCTGACTATGATGACTAATTTGGGTAAGCGAGGAGGCTTTCTCTGTAGTTTTTGAATTTGACGTTATGTAACGGTCACAAGGCCGGCCTTTATTATTTTACATTTTTTGTAACGTTGAACAGCTATGCCGGTCTCGACGGTGTCGTTACAGCCCGTAGATAAAGCAAACAAAAACTAGAACCTGATTGAACGGATATGTTTGTTGGCATCATAGCCACACCATCGCTTTTGGTTATTTTGTTTTCTTAAATTTCAATTGAGGATGATATCTCGTACAATACGAATGGCATGTTTGCAGTGGTTTTGAAAGGGATAAAATATGCTTCTCATATCCTACTTTTAAGTCACAACAACTCTAATTACTTGGATTTAGAAATCAAAGACGCTTATGATATCGTAGAATTCAAAAATTACCTCTGAATACTTAATTTCTTGAATTTTCAATAAATTTTTAACGTTCTTTTAATAAATGTGCTTATATAAAGGCGGTTATAAACAAATGTTCTTCTTACAAAATTATTTTCAAACGAGGTCGAAGACTTGTAGCTCAACTCTCGCCTCTATCTCATAAACAGTCATTTCCTACTAAAACGACATGTAACACACTGTCGTTCAATTTTATAACTTGATGTCGTTTCCCAATCTATTAGATTATCCTTTAACTGATTTTCGGTCGTTGTTCTTCAATTTTATAGTTCCGTCGACGATGAAACCGAGCGAAGATCATGGGGCCTACAGGAAGATCTTACTGGCGTCGATCTCAGCCATGGTGGCGGAGACGACGACGTTTCCGATAGACCTGACAAAGACTAGGCTTCAGCTGCACGGCGAGTCGGTGTCGGTGGGATCGGCTCGGCCCACCAACGGGTTCCTAGTGGCCTCTGAGATCGTGCGGCAGCAAGGCCCTCTCGGGCTGTACAAGGGATTGTCTCCTGCACTTCTCAGACACCTCTTCTACACGCCAATTCGGATCGTCGGGTACGAGCACCTCAGAAGCTCACTGAAAACCGATGGTGGTTCCCTCTCTCTCCCCGCTAAAGCTCTCTCCGGTGGGCTTTCCGGCGTCGTTGCTCAGGTAACTTGCTTTCTTATTGTGTCTAACTTATTGGGTTGGGTCCCTTTTCGAAAAAAATAATTGGGATTTGTAATTTGATAAGTTTTTGGACTTGGGAGATTGGAAGTTTAGTTTAGTTTTTTTTTTTTTTGGGTCAAGAAGGGAAATTGGAAGTAATAGTGTTACCGATTCATTTTAGAGAAAATTGATAAGTTTAAAAATGAAAGCTTGTTCGAATTGACAATGAGAAAATGAATGCTTGATCTTTGAATTTGTGTGCTCTGTAAGAAAGTTCGGGGCGTTCAACTATAGAATCTATCGAACTCTTCTGAAGATTAGTAATGCAGTTTTGTCACATTCTATTCACATTGAATTTGCTTCAATCTCATACTTTGACATGCATATGAATTCATATATACAAAACTTCACTGCATTTTACACACTCTTGATATTTAAATGCAGCTTTTTCACATGATAATCCATGTTAGGTTGGCCTACTTGGTTGTGCTGTGCATTTCTTTGCCAATCAAATGGTCCAATAATTGATTAGGCTGACTGCTTTGTATTTTATTTAACTCTGTGTTTGCTTTGAAAGTAATAATGTTCTTCTGTTTACTGCTAGTAGTACAGTTGGTGGCAAGCCCCGCAGATCTTGTTAAGGTGAGGATGCAAGCAGATGGTCGTATGTTGAGGCAAGGCCTTCAACCTAGATACTCAGGGTGCTTTGATGCTTTAAACAAGATCATCCGATCAGAGGGCATTGGAGGACTTTGGAAAGGTGTTTTCCCTAATGTCCAAAGAGCATTCTTGGTGAACATGGGAGAATTGGCCTGTTATGATCAGGCGAAACATTTTGTTATCAAAAATCGAATTTCGGAGGATAACATATATGCCCACACTTTGGCATCAATCATGTCAGGCCTTTCAGCAACTGCTTTGAGTTGTCCAGCTGATGTGGTAAAGACGAGAATGATGAACCAGTCTAGAAGCAAACAAGGGAAGATTATGTACAACAATTCCTATGATTGTTTGGTGAAGACTGTCAAAGTTGAGGGTTTAAGAGCATTGTGGAAAGGGTTCATACCTACATGGGCAAGGCTTGGTCCTTGGCAATTTGTGTTTTGGGTCTCATACGAGAAGTTTAGACAAATTGCAGGGTTCTCTTCTTTCTGATGAATCTTTTCATCCACTCTCTAGTTTCAGATTCCGAGTGATCATACTGGATGGTATTTATATTCCTTCTTCAAGCTTGAAGGATGCCTCGCATGTTTAGGTGCCAATATTTGGTACTTACATGTTGTTGTGATTCAAACATCAAAGATTAGAGTTGTGATATAGAGCAAGCAAGCTCCAACTTGTGATTGGGAATTAACAATTTCGTGAGTTTTCTTTCTTTCTTTTGAGCTGTTACTCATTGACAAACAATCAAAGATTTTTGCCTTCATAATTTGCAATGAAGAAATATTCCTTTCTCAGTGGTATTTCTGTTGGGTTTGAAATTTGTTTCCTTCAATTGCATTTTGCATGCTGTCATGTCCTATATGCCCCAATATATTTGGAAAAAAAGAAAAAAATGGGAAAATACAAGATGTTGAAGTAGCAATTAAGCTCTTGGGTTCCCTTTGATTGCAAGTCGATTTGTAGGCATAACACTTAGCTCCTGACAATTTCTCTTGCAAGTTAATTTGGTGATTAACTTTTAACTGTGATCTTGATAGAAACCAAATAAGTAAGAAACCAAATCCTGCATGGAAGTTATGAGCCTCAGGCTGTCTATCGTTCGAATTTACAAGCCTCTGAATTGGACCACTCTCTCAGTACACCAGTTGCCTGCTTGAGTTGTCACCTTCATAATTGCGTTTCACTCCTGAGCCTAGAAACTCTCATGCAGTAGGGATGATCGAGGATAACAAAACAGTACTATCCCTCTTATAGATAAGTTTTTTTGGGGGGGGCGGGGGGGTTGGGTGGAAATGGCATTTCCTTTGCGAATTTTAGTGAAAAAGAATAAACTGAATCAATTAAAAGGTTAGATGGATCATAGATGAAGCAAAAGCAACTTGTACAAGCATCATCATAAAAAATTGCCAACTGCCAAGGCAAAACATGAAATGGGAAAGAATTAAATATCTGCAATGAGTGAGGTTTGGTGGATAATGATTCATGTGTATGAAATTACAAAAACATCCGTGTTACGTCATCACAGTTAATAGATTTTTGGATGGAGTTGACGGCAGGAGTAAAGTGGGTCATTTTAAATTTGAAATAATAAAGTGAGATTTAACTGAAAGTTTCAATGGGCATTGGTCTAATTAACCCTTCTTTATTTTGCTTATCTCACTCACAGTCTCTTTTATTGAGAGATCCCTCCAATAACTTTATTTGAGGGACACCCTTTAGGGTACCCTACATTTTTTTTTTCTTCAATGATCCAAACTATCTATTTTTTAGGTCTTAATTCATAGATCATCATTGTGTCCCTCAAATATCCGCACGTTATTATTGTGTTGATGTCATTGTAAACGGGGAGGAAAGCAGGGAGGGATAATAGGAAAATGCGAATGTATTTCCAAAATAACGAACTTAAAACTTGATAGCATACGCGTACAGACAGGTACTAGAATTAAGATCCAGTTGGTATTCCTTTATCAACAACATTCATTCACAAGAAGATCATCAGAAAAAGTACTGAAGCACAATGCTTCCATAATCAAAGAAACACACCAGTCAGTCGACCCAGTTGTTGGAAGCGGGCGGGTGATGTGGATGCCCAGAGACCACAAGAAGATTGCAGTGGGGACATATTGAATAAGTTTGCAGTGGAGACGTAGTGAATATGGTACCCACTGAGAGTTTCTTTGGTATACTCGATTGGACTATATATTTCCAAAGCAAATTCTCAACTGCCGAAGGGTGTGACATAAATCATGTTTAACTAAATATTTAATCAAGGCAGCTAGCCAACCACACTGATTATTTATAGAGAAATTTCCATGCACGTGAAAATCAATATGCTCAATTAACCAATTATCATGATGCAAAATCATATGTACAGATATGGTACACGTCAATAAATTCATTACATCAGCCACTGAAAGTATTTTGATAACCACATGGGGCCCGTATTTATAATTCTGGCTGATAATTTTATTGCCCTCAGAAGCTTTTTAACCACTTTTTAACCACTTTACCCCCTCCACTTCAACACCATTCATTCAATTCTGAAATTGAGGAGGGGTTCGTGTATAAATAAATAGTATAGTAAATTCAGCTTAGAACATAAAATTTATTTTAAATCAATTTAAAAATTAATTTAGAAACTTATTTGAAATTAAATATTAAATTAAATAGTATGCAGAGATTATTATGAGATAATTCATTCAAGGGCTTGTCCTATACATATACCTATCATTCTATAAATTTATGTGTAAAACTCAATTTCAAACTTAAATGACCAGTATGATATAATAGGTCGTAGTATTCCTATGTTTTTACATCATTGCCATCAGACTTCATATTTTATTTATAATTTATTCCAAGCATTTCATTAACTGCCATAATTAAAACTCCCTATTAATAGCACATCAATCACCCCATTTCTTTTGATTGCCATTCCCTCTAACATATGGCCCCTTAAAATTGCAAATAAAAAAAATATGTAAATTTGTACATATGAAAAAATATAAATATAAAAATATAGGTATATTATTTACCAAAAAAAAAGTAACCAAAATAGGTCAATTACTTTGTAATTGAAATTTCCGTACATTTTTCATAAATTAAAAATAGATACACAATAATTTATAGAAAATAGGTACGTTGTATAATTGAAATTTATGCACATTTTTTTATAAATTAAAAATAGGTACATTACTTAGAAGAAAAAAATAAGTTCATTATACTAGGTAAATTTTTTTACTAGGTATACATTATTAGAGAAAAAAAAAGGTACATTATTTTGAGAGAAAAAAAAGGTACATTATTTAGAAAAAAATAGGTTACTAGTCATAATTCATAGAAGGAAAACAACATTAATTCAAAAATAGATTACTAGTCGTAAAATAGATTACTAATACTTTAATGTGGAATTTAATATTTAATTTCAAATAAGTTTCTAAATTGGTTCCTACATTCATTACAACTATTTGGAGATATTTCTAAATTCAACGGGTGTCATTAGTTACACCCCCCATAACACATTAACTTATAAATAGGGGTAGTTTTAGAATCCGAAAAATACAATAAATTAGATTTTAAGTTATATTAGGTAACTTACTTAATTGGATCCTAGTCATCGGGTATTATTTGAAAAAATTAGGTATTTTACATAGAAAACTAAAAGAAAGAATTGAAAGTGATTTAAAATGAATTTTATAGGTGTAAGCTCAATTTACTATTTTGACAATTAGAGTTTTGGAAATTTCGTATATCCATCGCCATCACAAATGTCTAAGAAATTTAATTAGCTAGGTTTTGTGACAAGTTTAACAGTTAATTGTGACCCTCATTTCCCCGACAAGTGTTACAACAAGACAAAAACCGAGGTAGGAACTGTCCCTCTCAGTGGAAGTTGATAATCATAGGGGCAATAAGCCGGTGGATGGACACCACGTGTCCCTCTCATCGTTGTAGAAGGAGGTCCATTTGTAGTGAAAGGGCATATTTGGTCACGAAGAAGCAATCTTTCTGGCACACATTCTTTATTCATATCGTCCTCTATATATATTGGCCTCCCCCTTTATGGTGTTCCAACAGTTTTCTTGGATTCCAGAATCCCAAACTATACTAATTGTGGGAGTGCTGATCAGGTAGGGTTTCAAACTAAACTAGATGGGGAGGTCACCATGCTGTGAGAAGATGGGTTTGAAAAAAGGACCATGGACTCCTGAGGAAGACCAGAAGCTCTTGACTTACATCGAACACCATGGCCATGGAAGCTGGCGTGCCTTGCCGCCAAAAGCAGGTAATTATTTTAACTCACAACTAAGAACCCCTTCCCCTTCATTTATAATTCGATCCATTTTTAACTTTGTTTTGGGTGCATGCATGCATGATATATACATATAGGGCTCCAAAGATGTGGGAAGAGCTGTCGTCTGAGGTGGACCAATTACCTGAGGCCCGACATCAAAAGAGGGAAGTTTAGTTTGCAAGAAGATCAGAGTATCATTCAGCTCCATGCTCTTATCGGAAACAGGTAATTAACGAAACTTTAAATATTATTTTTTTTCTCTAAACAAAAATGGCAAATATGTCTCCTAATAACTCAATTTATTTACTAATCTTAGGTGGTCGGCTATAGCAACTCATTTGCCTAAGAGGACGGACAATGAGATCAAGAACTACTGGAACACACATCTCAAGAAGAGACTAACCAAGCTGGGCATCGATCCCATGACCCACAAGCCGAGGCACCACCACGGCTCCGGCAGCGGCCACGCTAAGGACGCTGCCAACATAAGCCACATGGCTCAGTGGGAGAGCGCCCGCCTTGAAGCCGAAGCCAGGCTCGTTAGAGAATCCAAGCTGCAGGTCATCTCCACCACCAACCCCAACCACCTCCTGATCAGCAGCTCCTCCGACGCAACCCATCAAGGACATGTCATCAACAAAGCTCCGCCGGGTCTGCCGTGTTTGGATGTGCTCAGAGCATGGCAAGGAACATGGTCGACAAAGCCCACGGTTAGAAACGTTAACAGCACAATTATTTCGGGTGGTTCTATGATGTCCATGGACGACCTCGAGTCTCCAACATCCACCTTGAACTTCCCACATATTAACGCACTTAATCCTCCAATGCAAAATGCCGTTAACATTAACGGGCTCAACGAAAATCCTGTGGTTCCATCCGAGGTATTGCAGGACAATGTTAATGTTACATTTGGTTGTATGGATGCTTGTGCTGCTACACTTGCGTGGTTTGTGGAGGAGGGTACGTTTAGCTCAGGGAATGATGAGGAGGTCGGGAATGTGATAATGCCAGCTGGAGTTTCAAATATCATGATGGAGGACTTCACTGATGTTTTGGTTTACAACTCGTCGCTGGCCGGAGAGATCTCTGATAACGGCGGCAGCCACTTTGAGGAGAACAGGAGCTACTGGGACAGTATACTCAATTTGGTGAACGCTTCACCGTCTGGGTCGCCTGTGTTTTGATTTTTGAAAGTCTAGAGTTAGGAGATGTGACTCAGTCGTAGCAGCAATGGTCAATGATTAGTTAGCAACTAATTAAGTTGTAATAAGGAGTAGAGTAGTTGTTTTTTAGTTTTAAATAACAGGTTATCTTATCAACGAAAGAAAGAATGTAACAAGTAATTTAGATGTATTAATATGGTAGTTCGAAGGTCACAATAAAAATGGATTCGGATTCTCTGATTTGATTTTCTCTGCTATGATCTGTTTTATTTTTGTCATCTATAAGTCACCTCATTAAAATTTAATCTAAAAGACTTAAAAATTGACACATCACATCCCTCAAACAAAAATCAGAGCAGACTGATCCAATAAAAATTCAATTATGTCTATTAAATTGCCATGATAGATTAGTTGGCTGTTAAATTTTTAGCAATATAACCTAAAAAACGTGATAAATTTCATAATGTGTTTATTTATATAATTTTTATATATAAAAAAAACTCAATAAAAAGTACAGTTCACTCTCCCATACATTTATACTAGACTTTTTATTTTTTATTTTTTTATCACAAATGATCCATGACGTTTGCAAAATTATCATATTTCATTCCTAATGTTTTTTTGTGACACTGATAATCCTTAAAGTTACTCTCTACACATAAAAATGGTCCCTGCCGTTAGCTTTCGTCAAATTTTTCTTAAGTTGCTGACGTGACACGTGTGTAGAGCCCACACATCCAATAGTATAAAGCCACGTGGCTTTAAATAAATCCATAGAAAAGAAAAAGAAAAATACCTGCACCCTGCATTCTCACTCTGCCTGCACGCTTCCCCCCCCTCGCAGACCCACTTTTTGCCTCTCTCTCCCTACTCTTCCTCCTCTTTCTCTCTCTCCGTCTCCCTCTCCCTTTGAAATGGTGGAATCTCTTAGCATCTCGTATGATGAGTTCCCTGCCTACAATTTTTGAAATAATCTTCAATGCATTATGGCAATCAGCACAAACACGAAGATTCTTGATTACCCTAATAGATGAACGAGCTGGGCTGCTGAGGAGGGCATAAGCTACAGCAAGTCTCTCACTATGGGCAAGCAAAGCATCTTCCTTGCCTTCCTGATCTATGTCATGTAACACGAATCTAGTCTCTGGAATGTAACCAGCCTCCTTCATTTGTTCCCTTAAACCCCTAAGTTGAGCATAAATCTTATCATTCTCAGGATGAGATGTATCTCCTGCTCGATATTCATGGACTCGGCTCCTGACTTCTAAATATATTTTATTTTATTTAAAGCCACGTGGCTTTATACTATTGGATGTGTGGGCTCCACACACGTGCCACGTTAACAACTAGCAAAAAATTTGACGGAAACTAACGGCAGAGACCATTTTGATGTGTAAAGAATAATCTTAAGGACCATTAGTGTCACAAAAAAAGTTAGGGACGAAAGGTGATAATTTCGCAAACTTCAGAGACCATTTGTGATTAAAAAAAACCTTTATACTATTATTAAGAAAATTTTGTTTGTATATTGTTTTGAGATATGAAGCCTTGTCCATAACCAGAAGTACAAAAACTTGTATGAAAACGAGATAACATTGTTTTGTTATTCCCGACTAATCACAGACTGTCACATAAAAAAATTATCACGCGTGACATACCGTGATTGGCCGAAAATAGCAAAATAATGTTATTCCCATTTCATATAAGTGTTTCTCGACCAGCAAGCTCAACTTTAATTAATTGCTTTTCGGGCCTTGAGTTCAAGCCCACCCAATAGTCAGGCCTCTGTATCTGAGTCTCCAATGGAGAAATCAACCAGTTTGTAGAACCATGATCAGATCAAACAATAATGAAATTCTAAAAAACTTCATAGCATTTGGTTTTCGTGTAATGGAAGAATCAGTTATTCTTCAAAATGCGTGAATTTTGCAGTTAGAGACGGATTATCAAAATAGTGTTGATAAAATTATGAATAACATGTCAATGACACAACATACCAACGTGTTATCGATACATTATTGATCTTTGATATGAAAGTCCTCCGTTGAGAATTCATGTACATTCTAATTCATATTTGAACACACACCCAAATCAGCAAACAATTGATTACATCTGATCCCACGTTATAGTAACACAAACATGATCATGAACACATATATTACAAATGAAATCCTGCGCATCTCCTAAACCTTGTAACATCACTCCCTTGTGAAACTGCCATTCCAATCCCAGTCCTTCCCTCAATCCCAACACCTCTATAATACAACCTCCACTCATCTTCCTCCCCATCCATCTGAACCAAACATGGAGATCCAACCCCTTTGTTATCCCATCCACAATCCTCAGAGGCCTTCAAAACCACCTCATCATCCTTCAACCTTGTCCAATCCTTCAACCCATCTGGGGACACAGCCAAACCAATGCTCCTCCCACCATCACCACCAACACCTTCATATGCCATCAAATACTCCCCATCTTTCCTGTTCCTCACTACACATGGATTCATTGCTCCCAACTCATCAAAGTAACCACTTCTTCCTCCCCCTATTATTTTCCCCAATTTCACCCACTTAATCCCATCCCTTGATCTTGCCATCCCAATTGAGTAATTTCCCATCTCCAAATCAAATGAATGGTAATACATTCTAAGATCACCACTTTCATGGAAAACAACATGAGGTGCAGCAATGAATGAAGAATCCCACTCTCCTTGCAACCCCACATCAAACAGAGCCCCACTGTGATGCTCCCCTTCAATTCTAGCCCAATGCCTCCCATCTTGACTAATTGCCAAACCAGGCAAAGACTTGAAAATCTTCCCAATCCCACCATTTTTATCACTGATCAAACCATCAAGAAGGAACCTCTCTGGGTTCTCCAAATTGATTTCTTGAGAATGATTAGAAATATTCTCTGCCTCCTCAGCACTGTAGCCAGTGTAATAGAGCCAATAAACAGCACTGGAAGCTCTGACCTTTGAACTGGACATGACCACTACCTCAGAAGGCCTAATGCTCTGAGTATCAAATACCCACCAATCTTTGCCGCAATTGATCACCGCACCCACATCCTGGCTCGATTGAACTTGTCCAACTCCTCGTTCCCAATGAACCCCATTGCTTGAAACTGCTAATCCAATCGAATCCGAACCTGGGTTTGGATTTGAACTGGACTTCCCATAGTACCACATGTACCATCTCTCTTCCTCGTCACCCAGGAACCTCTTCACAACTGGTGACCCAACTTCTGCACTGTCCCATGAATTTTCAAAGCCCAAACCCAACACCAATCCTTTGGTATTAGATGAAGAAAATGAGGTTGATATAGGAGAAGAGAGTGCATCATTTGAAAAGGGCGTTGATGGGTTTGTCGGTTCTGAATTTAAATTGGGTTCAACGGTCGAATTCTGTTCTTTCTCGTTGTCAGTCGTGTCGGTGTCTGGCTTTATGGAGCATCGAGTTATCAGAGAAATGGCTCTGCTTCTAGGGTTAGAATTTGGGAGACAGAGAGCGTGTACGTTTGGTTTAGTGTGAGGAATTGGAGAGGTTAATGTAGTCGGATGGGTAGCTATTCTTTGGGTAATTGGAGTTGCAAAAAAGTTAACGGCTTTCATTGTTGTAGCAGAAGCTGCTGCTAGTGATGCTGCATCCATGGCTGCCAAGGAGGAGGAGGAGGAGGAGGAGCTCTGTGATAGTGGATTAGGTGATGTATGAGCTGCTGAGACCAATTAAATGCGGACACGTTTTCAAAATTGAAAGGCTCTGAGTTCGGGAGAGACAGAGTTCAAATGAGCCAGAGCCACAATTTCAGTTTTGATGATACACTTCTTATTTTATTTTCTCTCGTAACCAAAGTAAAGGGTTCGTCATGCCTGTCTTTTTCAAAGGCGTAAAGCGAAGTGTTTTCTGAAGAATAACATCTTTCGTCGATCTTGACTATCGGAACAGTGAAAGGAGAAAGTATTGGTGCATTGCATTTACAATGGTTACTGCTTTGATCACCATTATATTTACATAAACTTTATTTTTATTTATTTAAAATATTAACAAACAGTAATAAAGGCAAGATGTTCTTACACCATGAACACAAGGAAGGTATATGGAGTGATCTTTTTGACTCCTTTTACCACCAGCCATCTCAATGATCAATTGAAACCGCCCGCAAATTGATTTCCAAATTGGTAAATCACACATTGCTAAATATAGTTTGAGTCAAATTCCATATGGGCCTAATTTTCCATTCAATCGATCACTATAAGGAAAGTATCTGTTATTTTCTAATTCACGGAATATCTTTTGTGTCGATTATCGGTTTTTTTTTCTTTTGAATTATTTAATTTATTTCGTTTACAATTTACATGAGCTATTCCAAACATTGAAATTTTCAATTTTTGTCATTTACAAAATTTAATATATATAAATTTAAATACTAAAATCTTCAATTACCAAAAATTTAAATAATAAAAATTTAAATTTCATCATTTTAAAATTTTATGTAATTTTAAATTCTTTCCTCCAAATATAGCATAATGTAATTCCTCCAAATTTATACGTTAAAACTTACACCTGAGGCCAGGGTGTGCACAGATGATTTTTGGGTGTCCAGGGATATCACTAGCCGTCATCTTAAGCACACGTGTCCTTCCCAAATTAAGAAGATGGGGTCTAATTTCTTGTTGAATATTCTAAGGCCCGGCTAAAATAAATCAAACAATATTTGGGCCCATTCATTATGAGGTCCAAAAACAAAGAGGGCAAATTGTTAATATGCCACAAATTGGAGGGCAAACCCATCAACCCTCATCTCTGCTCTAGTCTAAAAAATCTCTGAAGTCGAGGCCGTCGTCACTCTAGCAGCAAAGGCAGCTGAACTGAACCCTCCGCAGTCAAAACTCCACATCGGTAAGATTTAAGAAATTAATTTGATCAAAGATCTTTATTGGGTTTGTTAATTCGCTTGTTAATTTTGTTAAAGTGTAATTCTTTAGGTTAATTAATCAAAAAGATGGGGAAGGACGCGAAGGCAGGAGGCAAAGGGAAGGGAAAGCAAGCGGCGGGTGGCAGCGACGAGGCTGGCTCTAAAGGAAAGGGAAAATCTGGGAAGTCTTCTGATGGGCTGGGCACTTGCACTTACGTGAAAGCAAGGCATGTACTTTGTGAAAAGCAAGGGAAAATCAACGAAGCCTACAAGAAGTTGCAGGATGGTTGGCTTGAAAATGGCGACAAAGTGCCTCCTGCTGAGTTCGCGAAGGTAGCAGCCGAGTACTCGGAGTGCCCATCTGGGAAGAAAGGTGGCGATCTTGGGTGGTTCCCTCGTGGCAAGATGGCAGGCCCTTTTCAAGAGGTGGCTTTTGCTACCCCAATTGGGGCTACCAGTGCGCCTTTCAAATCCACGTATGTGTTTCCAAGTTCCAATCTTTCAAATTTTTTAAAGCTACCATTTTGGCCAATTGGTTAGATTGCCCTGTTTGCATAGCTAATTAGCAATATCGGTGCTGTTGTTAATAGATTGGATTGGATTAAATTATAGGGCACAACCCATGTTGTAGGCCACATCAGTTTGCCTATTGATTGTGGTTGGCTGCTACCGTTTGAAGAATCATTTGTAATTCATGCCACTCCATAGATCTTGTTTTGAGTATGTACATTGTATAGTGATATGTACTGTTGGATTATCTGCTTAAAGATATCCTAATGTTGAACTCTAAGTGTGCTCACTGCCAACACAGTTAGCTGATTTTGTTGTTTTGGGAAATTGTGCAGGCATGGCTACCATATTATCTTGTGCGAAGGCAGAAAGAATTAAGACCTTGATTTCTGACGGAGCAAGTCCGGAACTTTGGCCATATGAATGATGTTTACTAGTTAGATACTGGTTTGTATTTTGGGCATTATGTTTAATGACTGGTGTGAAATCCTACTCTCTCCTTCTCTCTCATGGTTGCCTCTTTTTTTTCCTCTCTCCCATGGCAGTGATGGGACTATTGCAACATGTTTTGTTCAATAATATTTATATTTTTCGATCTAGGCAAATGATAATTTCCTGTTTACTGATATGATCAAATGCAATCCATAAGAAACATGTGTATAATGACTCTTTGATTCATTTGGTATCATGATAGTTAAAATGGTAGTTTCAATTTTGGAAGTGGTATGTTGATGGGTAGATGGCAGATGAAAAGGATGAGCTGCCTTTCACTGGGAAAAGAATACATTCAATAAGGTGCATTAAATCATAGTTAAATCCATATCCAGGTATTCAGCTCTCTTCTAACAAGCAACAATGGCAGTGCAAAGTAAAGAATACTTGATTTACATTCAATAGCAAAGTCATTCTACCACATAACTCTTATCAACAATCTGATCCAAAACAAAATGACTTTGTCGCATTACATTCCATAAAAACAGCAGCTACAACTGATCATGAGATTCATGACTACCGACTATCTTAAGGCCCCAGCTCATATCCTCGCAATGTCTCACATGAGGTACAAGCGCACCTGTATCAACCCCTCTCTTTGCTTTGCAGTCATAAAATGGGGGAGCATGGAAACAAGGCTCCATCGACATGACCTGATGGCAAGGCGGATTAGGCATTGTTTGATTTTCGGGCTTGTACAGAATCCATGGCTTCAGGCCACCAAGACCTTGAGCCACATATCCGAACGTTGACCATGCACTTGTGACCAACACATCACACAAACTCAGGAGATACATTTCAGCCCAAGCTTTTCTGTCATGCAGATTCTTATCTGTCTGCTGATGCCCTTCATGGCTTGGCTGAAAAACCCCAATTAAGTCCCCATTCACAGTTGGGTGTTCCCAGTACATATTCCTCATATTCTCAGAGTATCCTGAGGTTAAAGATGTAATTAGCACCGATTTCAGTTTTGGGATCCCCGATGGCGCTGTGACAACGGGTTTTTGCTTATCCACTTGAGGCAGCAATTTCTCCTTGAAAACACAGGCATAAATTTGATTCATCACATGCTGAAGTGGGCTAGGGCCTGACTCAAAAGTTCTAACTTGAATGCCAATCCTTTCATCTGCCTTTGCTAAGTGAGCTTGATAGTACCTTGTGATTAGCCCCCATACATGATTTGAGGGGTGGAAAAGATACCTACCCAGGTGGTGGAAAACAGAGTCCTTCTCTGGGAACAGCTTTTCAAGTTCTTGCTCAAAAGAGGGCATCAAGAAAAGTGATGGGACAAAGTAGTTATCTGTTCTCATTATCAACCAAGGGACTTTCCCAGTAAGACTTTGATATTCATCGCAGAAAAAAAGCTTATCTTGCTCATCATAATCATGAGCCAGATGGAGATAGAGAAATGATGGCACTAATTCTGATGAAGTCTTTTTCTTGTTTTTCAACATGTTCCCATAACAATGAGGAGATTTCTGATCAAATTTGTTGAATTTTTCCTTAATGGAGAAGTCTTTAGAGAGCAACCATGAGTTTTCAGGAAATGGTTCACAGAAGAGATCAGCCATGTCCTTCCCAGGGTCAACAAGTAGGACTCTGTTTGTGAGCAGAGCATAGAGGAAAGCAGAGGTTATGGTCAGTATCTTGTTCCCCAAGCCACTGTAAGATATCCAAACCACATACTTACACTCTGTTGAACCACGAACACTACTGTTGCCCTGATCACTAGACTTGAGTTGTGCCATTGCTGTTTTGTAGGATTTGGTATGGGGTCCACATTTTTTATGAAGATGTTCATAATTTCGTAGTCCAGAGAGAAGATAAGAAGATGGTTTGTGGGGTGAAATTTTTCGGTATAAATTGGATTGGTACCTACTCAGGCATGAGCCTTCATCGAACCCAGGAGCAATTAGTCCATCGTGTAGCGTGTCTTTGGGCATCTGGGTGTGGTCAGAGAAACCATCTTCTGCACATTGTAATTGTAAAACCAGAAAACAAACAAAACGAGAGTGAAATGGCTAAAAAGATGGAATTTTGATCGTAACCCACTTTCCACAGCAGAACCAAATTATAAATATTGCATGTAGAAAACAGAAAACGAAAAATTCAACGTATGAGATTTTGTTATTTCTTCTCTTACATTTTTTTCTCAGCCGCCAAACGCAGAAAAGAAAAGTCAAACAATTGAAGGATATTGAGAATTTGAATATGATTACCGGAGTTGGATGAAGAGGTGTCGTTAGGAGTGAGTCTTTGTATAACTCTGGCGTCTGCGAAGCCTTTGATCCGATCGGGAGGTGGGCTGCGAAGGACGAGAGAGAGGGTGACCAGAACAGGGAGAGAGACCAAAAGAGCCGCCAATATCTTCATCAAATTCATCGTAGTAATTAGCCCGGATTTCAATGGGGCGCCCAGAGTGGCTAAGATGGTGTTATACGGTGATATTCGCCTCCTGCTCCTGGATACACTCAGATCCATTAATAAATCAGAATCTCTCTCTGCAATTGGATTTCAACATGACATGGTTGACAAGCACCGTATCTCTGCCTGGATTCTTTTCATTAATGAGCCCAGATACATAGAGAGAGAGAGAGAGAGAGAGAGAGAGAGAGAGAGAGAGAGAGAGAGAAAGAGAGCTGTGTTGTGATGTGTTGTTGAGGAGGAGGAGGAGGAGGGAGTTTGGACTGGGAAGACTGTTTCGGGGTTGGCGGTTAAATTCTTAGAAAAGAGCGGGTTTCGTTTCGTCTTCAACACTCCAAACGTGGCAGTCTGGCACACTTCATTCTCCTTAGGCAGATCCCAGCCGCAGGTAGTTTCATTTGAATTTTCTGTGCCAATAAAAGTCAATATATTTGAATTTTTCTGCCGAAAGTATTTAACAAAAAACAATACTCTTTCCACATAACGAATGCAAAATACTGCAATCATTTTATTTTGGCTTTGGGCCTTGAACCTGGAAAATAATCAAAGAGGAAAATGCTGCTATCAAAGTAAATTCTTATTATGGCAGAAGATCTTCTCAAATATATGCATAATTTATGGGATGCCATCAAAAATATCATTGTTATGATCTAACAAGAAACCAAAACAAAAACTAAATTACTAAACTAAGTCAATCATTCCATTCGATTAGTTAGGTCGGATTCCAAGTGTTACATTTACTGAAACACATTCAATTAATATAATTGTAAATAGATTTGTCAAAAACTGCTTGTTGTTGACTCATTCACTTCCTCAACCATTGTAATTTATTGGAGATTATACTAAGTTACCAACATGTGATGTTATTAATTAATTCATATTATGGCAGAAGATCTTCTCAAATATATGCACAACGGTGGTGATGCATGTAAGTTTATCTCAAGTTTCATTTAAATAAGTTACGTTTATCTTCATTTTGCCCTCTCCCATTATCGTTTAATCATAAGAAAATTTATTTTGATGATGCATAACCTAGAATGGATGCAAAACCCAAGAAAAATAAGCAGAGAACAGTATGGGCTGGAGCATCCCAGCCCAGAATAGTATGAGTTGGATCATCTCAGCCCAGTGGAGTGGTTCAGAAGACAAGACAAAAACGATGAAGTCACAAGAGACAAAGCCCGAAAAGCCCAAGCTTAGGTTGGCGAGTTTACTCATGAATAACGAATGGCGGTGCTAAAGAACGGCGGCGGAGGGAAACATCGCCCACATCAACGTCCCCTGGATTTTGGGCATTATTTTATCTTTTATTTTTACCAACATAAAACACGCAACGCTGAAGCTGAGGCTGAGGCTGAGGCTGATGAGGGAGCATCTCTTTGCAAAATTGCATGTGGGTAATCCCGAGGGCACCACCGACCGCATCATCAATGCCAGCCGCTACGCTTCACATACAAAATTACAATGCAACAAAAATAAATACAGGCTGCTGCTTTTCAAGAGCAAGCCACCCAACTCTCCAATGGTTACCGTGATGACGCGTGTAGAAACTGTTTCTTTTTCTCATTCTGCTTTGTCACGGGCCTGCATGTAATGTGTTCTTTACTTTTATTTTCTGCATATTATATATGTATATATATAGCTGCATAACCAACTGACTTCACTCGGTGTGACTCTAGCTCTCTGGCCTGGCAACTTGGAGACGAAGAAAGAGGTGGGAAATGGCGGTTTCGTAGACGGGTCTCTGAGAAAAACCCATCTGCCTGCATTAATTCTTAGTTGGGGTTTAAGTAAATGAAAAGCGAAGGTATATTTGACATTACTTTATTAATTTTACTCTCACTTTCTTCATCAACTTCTTTGGCACTTGATGATTTGACTTGCTCTATGTGGGTGCACGTGTAAATTATAAACAAATTACGGCAGTAAATAAACTAATGAGATTGTATTGAGTTCATTCTCTCATTGGGTTTTTTTGCTTAACTCCATTTTGTCAATGTTCTGCTTTATCTGCTTCATGAAGATTTGCTCTGTTGGTTCAGAAGAGCTTTTTTTTTTCTTCTGTAACATAAGCACTTCTGCAATCAACCATCAAGAAAGATGAAATTCGGGAAAGAGTTCAAGAAGAAAATGGTGCCTGAGTGGGCAGAAGCCTACATGGATTATAATGGTCTCAAGAGGATACTAAGGGAGCTCAGAGAATACAAGCAGAGGACGCACTCTAGAGACTTATTAGACCACAAAATTGCTGCTGCTGCTGGTGCTCCTCCTCCTAACAGAATCATCAGTGGAATAGAGCTACAAATTAGCAGTCTCCAGAACACTAATGGAGATATCGAGGACCAAGTGATAGATGTCAACACATTGCACGGAGATGGTTGCAGGCAGTTTTACAAGACCAAATTCCTGAGGCAGTCTGAAGAGGGTGGAGAAATTGAGGTAACATTCTTCAGAAAACTCGACGAAGAGCTCAACAAGGTCAATACTTTTTACAAGGACAAGGTGGAGGAGGTGAAGCAAGAAGCAAATCATTTGGATAAACAAATGGAGGCTTTGGTTGCACTCAGGATTAAGGTGAAGAATCCAAAACAATATGGCTCTAATTCAAAGAGACATAGGAATTCTGCAGTGCCGCTGACAAGTAATAAGTCAAGTGCAGCTGACGCTTCAGGTAAATGCAGAAGTAAGATCATTTTGTGCTATATATGCATGTATATGCTAGATAGAAGACTTGCAAGCTGTGAAAATATAACACTTAATCACTGAAACTGGATGGTTTTCTTTGGGATTAACACTTAATCAGGAGTGGTTAATTATGAAGTTCTGGTTGATGATCACAGTAAAATATTTGTCAATGAGATCATCTAGTTAATTATTACAAATTAAAATTTCCTGCCAAATGTGCAGGAAATGAGCCTATGGGTTTGACATCTGAAAATGAGCAGCATCAAGTAGAACCGAGCCCTGGTGCTTCAGAAGTCAATCCAACCCAAATAAAAAATCCTGGTAGTGATGACAGAGAGGTGTTGAATATCTTTGACTACAGAGAAGATCCTCTGGAGGTTCTTGAGCATGTGAAGATTAAGAATACACTTGAATCTCCAATATCAACCATAAAAGGTGTTTTTAAAGACTCCAGAGAAGAAGAGTTGAGCTTTGGTAAAGAGGAGCTAAAGAGAGTTGAAGAACGACTAAGAGCTGTGTTCATTCAATTTTACCATAAGCTTCAACTGCTTAAGCACTACAGGTGATAAAAAGTTATTGTGTCAGCATGCCTTCCACTTTGGATACATTTTCTTGTCTTTGTTTGGGTTGTCCAAGTATTTTGTACTTATACTTTTGCAAATGGATGAACCAGTTTTATGAACCTCTCAGCATTTTCGAAGATTATGAAAAAGTATGAGAAGGTAAGACATACACTTCAAACCTAATTGTGTCAGAATTCTGCGTATCTCCTCTTGAAACAAAGTATTCTGATGAAAAATCCATTCCAATAACCACAGATCACATCAAGGGGAGCAGCCAGATCATACATGCTAATAGTCGATAACTCCTACCTTGGCAGTTCTGATGAGGTTTGTCATATGTATTTGCTGATCTTCTGTTGTTAATCATTTCAGCATTCATAATTCAATATATGCAATTGTTTTATGAATATCTTCTATTCAGTTACTGTTGCATTACATTTATTTATAGGTTACTAACCTCTTGGAGAGGGCGGAGGCTACCTTCATACAAAACTTTTCAAACTCAAATCGCAGGGAAGGTATGAAGTCATTGAGACCAAAAGCAAAAAGAGAAAAGCATGCTGTAACATTTTTCTCCGGTAAGTATTGGTAATGCCAATTAACCTTTTTGATCAACCATTTTATACAAAGATGACTGCGCAACATGTTTTTCCAGTGCTTGATGCAAGTAATTTAAGTGTGAAAAGGAGGATTTCTATCAGTGTCACTAATTAATTCCTATTTTATTTTGACTTTCAGGTTTCTTTTGTGGTTGCTCAATTGCACTAATGGTTGCTATTATATTAAGAATAGAAGCTCGAAAACTAATGGATAAGGAGGAGGGTGCACAATATATGGAAAATATTTTCCCACTCTACAGGTAATCAATAGCCCTCTTGTATTCTACTATGAAAAGTTTTACTATTCATTTTACCTGTATTTTCTCTAACACGTAACGTAAGTGGGTTTCCTTGCAGTTTATTTGGATACATCACTCTACACATGCTCATGTATGCAGCAGATATATACTTCTGGAGGCGTTATCGAGTCAACTATGCCTTTATATTTGGTTTCAAGAAAGGAACTGAGTTGGGTTACCAAGAAGTCTTCCTCCTTAGCTCTGGTCTTGCAGTACTTGCATTGGGTGGTCTCCTGGCAAACTTACACTTGGACATGGACTCAAGTGCTGAAAAATACAAGACACTTACTGAATTGGTTCCTTTGGGCTTACTTATTGTAAGATTTTTAAAAGTAGCTGAAGTTTTCTTTGTGGAATCCTTTAAGCTTGATTTTCAAAATTTATTTCTGCTGCGTAATCTTTTTTTTAACTGAAGTAAAGCCTGGTGCCTTTGTTTGAAAACTTCCTTAGTTTGTGCAAATTATAGTGTTACCTTTCTCTGTGCAGTTGGTCCTTGCCATCACCTTCTGCCCTTTCAACATCATATACCGTTCAAGTTGTTTCTTCTTCATTCGGTGCTTATTCCGCTGCATATGTGCCCCTCTTTACCAGGTAATGCATGGGGAAACAATCCAAATAGATATAAGTAGACAAGGAGCTAAATATAAATAAGTCTTACCCTTTTTTTTGCAGGAGACATTTCCAGACTTTTTCTTGGCAGACCAGCTTACTAGCCAGGTTTTAAAGCTTCCTTTGTACCTTTATTGGCTTCAATTAGTAATAACTTATGACGCAGTTTTTACTGAGATCTTTGATTCTGTTTGGTCTCAGGTGCAAGCCTTAAGGAGTTTTGTGTTATACATTTGCTACTACGGTTTGGGAGAATACTCAAGGAGGCAAAGCAAGTGCCATAGTCATGGTGTCTACAATACTTTATATTTCATTATTGCTGTCATACCATTTTGGATGCGCTTCCTACAGGTCTCATTACATTTTTACTTTCTAGTATGTTCTGAGGCGTGTGCTACTTTTGTCCATGATGGAAAAGTATACGGAGATAGATAGTATCACTATATTTTAGCTTACAGTTTTCATACTAATCATTGAAAAATCACCTCTTCTGTGCGGCGAAAAGATGAACTGACAGATAGCATATGTTGTCTTGCAGTGCATACGTCGATTTTGTGAAGAAAAGGATGTGAAGCACATGTGCAATGGTTTAAAATACTTCTCAACAATTGTTGCAGTTATTATAAGAACTGCTTATGAACTAAAAAAGGGAAAGACATCCTGGATGGTGTTGGCTTTGATATGCTCGGCTGTTGCAACAACAATGAATATGTATTGGGACATTGTAGTAGACTGGGGCCTTCTGCGAACAAAATCAAAGAACAAGTATTTGAGAGATAGACTTCTAGTTTCACACAAGATCATATACTTCGCAGCCATGGTAATGCAAGTGACTGATGAATTCTATAGTAATGTGGTTTTATGCAACAGTTTCTGCTATTAATTCAATATGCTTATGGGAATCCATTTCAGGTCTTGAATGTAGTATTGCGACTTGCTTGGATGCAGTTGGTGTTGGAATTTAAACTGAGTACCGTTCATAAAATGACAATATCTACCATCATCTTCTTCCTAGAGGTCATTCGTCGTGGCATCTGGAGCTTCTTCAGGTATTTTTTTTTCCTCATGAAATTCAACATTGAGACTTTCTACAGTTTTGAAATGTATATTTTGGGAAAGCCTTGACCAATTAACGTGTACATCTCAATCAGATTAGAGAACGAGCACCTAAACAATGTAGGCGACTACCGCGCTTTCAAGTCCGTCCCTCTTCCTTTCAGTTACTACGATGAGGACGCAGAAAAGGATGACTGAACATGATACAATCTGCCTCCCATCACGCACCAGATCAGAGTGTAATCTGCAGTGTTGAGAGCTTCCACAATTCTGTACTGCTAGCCTTCGGTGATGGGGAAGAAGACGGTTTAGGCATGCCAGGTAAATCATTAAGATGCAACAAACAAACAACACAAGTATGTCCTGTGGTTGATTTTTGGCAATACCCAATTAGCATAGGCTCATATGGAATTGCCTTGTTCGTTTTTTATCCTGAACAAAACTTCTCTGGTTCGTGTTCATATGAAATTGTATATAATAATGGAAGTTTACGACACGGAGGTTGGAACTATTCTAATTCTAGATAAGGTCAACTATCAAAATTTTCTAGATAAGGTCAATACCCAATTAGCATTTACGATTTTCCCATACAAAAAAAAAAAAAAAGACTCAAAGAATTACAAATGCAACTGCATTCATTAATAAATAATTTAAAATAACAAGGAAGATTCACTATTATATCCAATATATGGGATCAAATTTTTTTTAAAAAAACCCTCTATGAAATGGACTTTAGAAACACACCTAAAAACTCATTTACAATATAATAAAGAACTTCTTATAAATTACAAAACTGCCATCGATTTCTTAAAACAAATTCAACCCCCCAATCACATAATAAAACCCAAAACACTCAATAGGACATCAAAACATTTTAATAATAAAAATTAAATTCAATAAGGTTAGCTGTCATATTTTGGGTTTTTTTGATTTGTTTATAGAAATTAGTGGTAGGGTTTATCTAAATCACTAGTGCTAAGAATGAGTATATAAATATCTCAAAAAACAAGGGGGGCAAAAAATGAAAAATCAAAGGTTGCAGCTTGTTGCCTCACAAAAGGCCAACACTGATTCTGATTTCCATTCTTTGTAAATTGTAGTTTCTTTGGCTACTCATGTTTGTCTTGATCTTCATCATAGTTGAAGGGCAACGGCACTGACTTGAACGCCCTGTACTTGCCAACATTGTTCAGATGCTCATTCTCCAACCTGAAAAAGCTCCATATCCCACGACGGATTATTTCCAAGCTGGCCACAACCGCAACCATTGTTTGTCCATGCATGAAAGAAACATCGAAACCCAAAACAGTTTGCAACCAGGCAAATCTCAGCAACACATTCAACACCTGCATTGTTTTGTCCAAAAATAGTCAGAAAATACTAAGCACAACCTGCAATTGATCAAGTTGGTTCTTGCCTGAATGCGTGTTTCACATTGCAATATAAGCATATATAAGTTGGGCAAGAGAACGTTACTCGATATAGCTAGTACTCACCATGGCACCGTAATATACACTTTTGTAAGGGATCAAGAGTTTGTCTCTTAACCAGCGGTTCTTGGAATTGCGTTGCAGAAGTCCCCAATCCACAACAAGATCCCAATATGTTCCATAGATTGCTGCAACAATTGAGAAAACCCCAGCAAGAATTTTCCAGTTCACTTCATTTTTAAGACTCTCTAGATTGTATGCTGTCCTCATGCTAACGGCTACTATTGTGAAGAAATATTTCAGCCCATTGTAACCTTGCATGGGATCTTTCTCTTCAACCAAACGGCGGAGGCACTGCAATAAAATGGAACGGCAAACAATTCTAAGTGTCTGGCTGGGACGGATAATGAAGCTTAGGAGGACATTTGCAAGAAAAGAAGGGATGAGCTGTGTACCTGAAGGAGACGAGACCAATACGGAATACAAGCAACGATAAAAGTGAAAGTGTTGAAGACATCGTGTGATTTGCAAGTGTTTTGTCTGAGTTTGTAGTCTCCCCAACCATAATAGCAAACGTAGAATTGCAGACTTCTAATGGCTTGCACCTACAAGAAAACAATTTATTGACACTCAGTTATTTCAAACAGAGAGAAGAAAAACAGGAACATAATATGACTGCAATGTGTGATTTAGGACTTAGGAGGATCATTTTACTGACCTGGCTAGTTAACTGATCTGCCAAGAAGAAATCCGGGAGTGTGACCTGAAAAAGAAGCAAAATTTTCAGATTATTAGACCATCGAACTAAGTTCATTCAGTTTCACTTTGAAGAAGAAGAAAAAAAGTGTCTTAGATTGACTTTAATTACCTTATACAGAGGAGCACAGATACAGTGAAACAGACAAACGAGGAAGAAGTAGCGACTTGAGCGATATATGAGGTTGAAGGGGCATAATAATATCAAAACTACAAGCTGCATAAAAAGAATTTAGTTCAGTATATGATCCTAGAAGTGTGATGAGCCAATGTAGCTGTAAAAATGAAATGGTTGAATTTATGATCTTACCAAAACCAAGAAGAGAGGGAGAAGTTCGGTAAGTGCTTTGTAATCTTTGGTTTTGGGGTCCATCTCCATGTCAAGATTTGAGAGCACAGAAGCAAGTGCTAGCACTGCCAGACCAAAACTGAGAAGAAGAACCTCTCTGTAGCCCAACTCAGTTCCTTGCTTGAAACCAAATATGAAAGAGTAATTGACTCTGAACCGCCTCCAAAAGTATATGTTGCCGGCATACATAAGCATGTGCAGAAAAATGAATCCAAACAAGCTGCAAGAAAGTTTAACATGTCCAACGAATTGAGTACTATTTTTTGGTTGGAAACGCGGGAAGAAGAATAGTAGAGCAAAGGCCTAATTATAAGTACCTGTATAAGGGAAACATGTTATCCATGTACTGGGTTTTTCCTTTGTCAAATTCAGGATTGTTGGCATTGTTAATATTGCGAGCACGCACCATCAAAATAAGTGCTAATATAAGAGCAGCTGTGCAACCAGCAAAGCAACCTAAAGATTTCCAATAAACAGATTAAAAGGGAGGAAATTGATACCAAAACTGTCCTTGTTCAGTGTAAAAAATTGAACTCTACTGATTTAGCTAGAGGCCTTACCCATGGCAAATGTTATCCTATGTCTTTCAATCTTTGCTTTTGGCCTTAAGACGGCCATTCCTTTTCTGCGATTTGAGTTTGAGAAATGCTTGATGAACGTAGTTTCAACCCTCTCCATAAGCTTGGTAACCTGCAGCGGTGGCAAGTGACATATCAGATTAGAAAGACAATTTTATTTACCACGAATATTTATTGTGCCAAGCTTCAGATAGCCTCCAAATAAAATCATAAGAATGTCAGATCATGTACGAGAAATTCATCCGACAAAAAATTCGCCTACTAGACAAATTGCCACAATAGGTCTTCCCTAACAAAAATTCCCCGGGATAGGTCTCTGCCGTAAAAAAAAAGCCGGGTAAGTCTATCCTGACAAAAAATTCGCCGGAATAGGTCTATCTTGACAAAAATTCGAACATTTGGGCAAAACAACAATGTTATTTACTACGAACATAAATTCATAATCCTTTCAACGTATATCTTAGAAAGATTTAAGTTGAATTGTCTTTCCTATCTTTAGCATTATGCATGAAGAATTCTCACCTCCTCAGAGCTGCCAAGGTAGGAGTTATCCACCATATTCATGTAAGGTTTTGATGTATCTCTTGAAGTAATCTGCAAAAGTAATGGGGCTAAAAACATAAGTAATACAGACCAAAATTATCCACCAAAGGAAATACTGACGAATATTTTACCGATAAGAGATCTAAAAGCTTAAATTTCTTTTATTCTTCCATTCTATATGCATACCAATCCCCTAATATTGGCATAGAAGTTAATTGAAAACATTCTTTCAGGATTTTATGGTATTGAAAGTTATAACTTATACTGGGAGGGGAAATACCTTGTCATATTTCTTCATGATCTTTGAAAAAGCCAACGTATTCAAGAAGCTGTTTCATTCATGGAAAAAATAATTAGCAACACAGATAAAAATCAAAACAACCAAACTAGGTACCCGAGTTTGATCTTACCCATAGCTCTTTAGAAGCCGAAGTTTCCGGTAAAATTCAATGAAAGCCCCTTTAAGCTGTTCTTCAACTTTCTTCAGGTTATCTCTGCTGAACTTGAGCTCTGTCTGTGGAGGCACATTGAGGAAGCCTTTAATGGTCGAACGCGGAGTCTCAACAGTGTGATTCATTGTCACATAATTTAGTATGTCCAGTGGTGCAGGTCTAGTGTCTCTGAAGTTCTCTGTCTTCTTTTCTTGAATCTTAACATTCTCTGTCATTTTTACATCTTTTTCTTCGTCACCAGAATGTTCCTCCTGGCTATTTGATCCACTCTCTTCGATCACATCCATAGCCATGGCTGCGCGCCCTGCACACGATAAAACGACATAAGCAGAATATCAGCGCAGAAAATACACATATCATCACAATAAGCACAACATTACTTACTGCTTGCTCTGACTCCGCGGGGAGTGGAAGCTGCCAATGCAGCTGTTGAAGCAGCAACGTCGGAAGCAAGACGAGTCATCTCCACTGACCAATCAAACGGCCTCTGCGGGTTCTCCACTTTGATGCGAAACGCGATGAAAGCATCCATTTGCTTGTTGAGCACAGCAGCTTCCTTCATCACCTCATCCACCTTAGACCTATAAAACTTGTCCACTTTATTGAACTCATCATCAACCTTTCTAAAATACTCCAACTCCTGCACGCCCCCTTCCTCTGCAGCCATTAGAAACGTGGTCTGGTAGCTCTCGGAGCCATCACTTCTCACAGAGTTCACAAGAATGGCTTGGCTTTCGATGTCGACAGGGGATATGGAGGATGGGCTGTTGGGTTGCTGCTGGCTGTGACGGCTTTGCGACGTGAGACCACTGAAGGCTCTGTACAATGTGAGCCTTCGCTTTAGGCGGTGACTGCGGGGTGTGGTGGCAACTGGTGGAGGCTTGTGTCTTTGCTTGCTGCGTTGGATTTCTTTCAGGAGGGATTTTAGATAATCATAATCCATGTATGCTTGCTGCCATTCTGGCACCATTTGTGTTGCAAACTCCTTCCCAAACTTCATTTTTTTTAAGTTCTGTGAATTGTTAGCTCTAGAAATTAAGTCCCTTGGTTTTCAGCAACTTTTTTGAGTGTGAAAAAACTGAAAAGAGGCCCTCAGATTGGTGCTTAGTTAGCTAAATTGGGTTCCTTTTGCAGGAACTGCGCAGAGCAAAGAGCGAGTGAGAAATGTCAAGGACAATGAGCCAACGAGGTAATTGGGTTTGTAAGACGTACGTAACATATATATATATATATATATAGATCTAACTACAATTAAATATTTATGCTCTTGTTTGTTTTTGGGTTGAAAATTTATGCAAAGAAGTTTCAAATATGAGTGAGTCATACAAGGCGATAAGGTCTCCATTCTAAATACAGAGGCTAGGCAGCCAAAATAGCTGAGCAGAGTGAGCTCCGCTGCTGCTTCATCCCCTAAATTATTATTATTATTTTAATTTTTTGTTTCCCTGCCCTTTTTGGTCAATTATAAGGACGAAAAAAGGTTTGGGGTTGCCGTACTCGTTGAAGCAGTCGCAGTTGACCAATACCTTATGCGTGGGGGGGCGTGGCTTTTGTACGGAGGAGAGCTTTTACCTTACCTTTTCTTCCTTGTTTACAATTTCTACGTAATTTCCACTAAAAAAAGGCTCATTTTGTTTAGTCACTTGAATTAATTAATAAGTTGGATTAGATTGAAACAACACACGTAACACGTTTCGTCTCTTTCTCTGTTTCAACGTCAATAGCTCACAACTTGGCTCAAGGCAAATTATAGTAATTAATTAATATTAATTAGCTTAATCACAAGTTGAATAACCTTTGCGATGGAAAGTACCCCTAGACCCTAAATAATATATTTACATTAAAAAATGAAATTTTTAAAAAAGAAAAAAAAGCAGAGGATGCGTGTGTCTTATCGCGTAGTCACTCGAAAATGCCACTTGAGCTACCATGACATATATAATATTGGCAACTCAATCGATTGTCTCTGCAATGCATGGTTTGAAAAATGAAAACGTAGATGTCCAACTAATATGCTTTCACATTTACTTTAAAAAAAAAAATGATATTCCGCTTTCACAATTAGAAACAAGATACCATTATATATATTTTTCATATTTGTTTACCAAATTTTGTTCACCTAATTAATAATGTTTCGTAACAACACTTAATTAGACCATACTTACGTGATAAGTTTAAACAATTTAAATAAAGAAAAATTAGGTATTAATCATATAATAGTTTAGGTGCGCGGTTTCTGGACAGTGGGAGACAATTGTTGAAGAATCTTCAAAGGTGCGCTGTTTCCTCTTATAATTGGGTCAAATAATTTATGCCACTGAGCGTTTTTGGCGGCTAATCTTTTATGTTTTTTACTTGCCTTTTACAAATCAACGTGCGTTATATAACAGTCCTAGTGTGAATATTTTACTCAAACCATGATGCATCCAACAAGTTTTTCTACCACTTCACATCACCAAATATATTAATTTTCAGAGTTTTCCAAATTTCTTAAATAAAAAAAAGTAATTGGCTTCATTCTCTTTTAAGGCCATGCAATGACTCTGACCACATCATATACACGTAGAAATTTCTTTTGAATAAATTTTTTTATTTTCTTTCTAGTTCTGATAGGCAGGAGCTGATCTGGTCTCTACAATTTCATAATCTGGCAACCGAAATGGGTGTTTATTGACCCTTGCCTTTTTTTTTTCTTTTTGTTTGTGTGGGAGTTTTAAAGAAATTAAAGAATAAAAATCAATGAGAGTGTAATTGAATGATTTGGACAAAAAAAACATTTGGTCTGAGAATTGAAAATTCTTTCGTTGTGTGCATTGACCAAAATCTACTAGAAGCAAAACATTAGGAACATGAGGCTATGAAGTGTTTCCACACAGGATTCCGAGCCTCTATATTTACAAATAGTACATTTACTTGAATTTCGCAACATGTAGACCATTCCAAAAATCAAAGGTTGCAGCTTGTTGCTTCACAAAAGGCAACACTGATTCTGATTTCCATTCTTTGTAAATTGTAGTTTCTTTGGCTACTCATGTTTGCCTTGGTCTTCATCATAGTTGAAGGGCAATGGCACTGACTTGAACGCCCTGTACTTGCCAACATTGTTCAGATGCTCATTCTCCAACCTGAAAAAACTCCATATCCCACGACGGATTATTTCCAAGCTGGCCACAACCGCAACCATTGTTTGTCCATGCATGAAAGAAACATCGAAACCCAAAACAGTTTGCAACCAGGCAAATCTCAGCAACACATTCAACACCTGCATTGTTTTGTCCAAAAATAGTCAGAAAATACTAAGCACAACCTGCAATTGATCAAGTTGGTTCTTGCCTGAACGCGTGTTTCACATTGCAATATAAGCATATATAGGTTTGGCAAGAGAACGTTACTCGATATAGCTAGTACTCACCATGGCACCGAAATATACACTTTTGTAAGGGATCAAGAGTTTGTCTCTTAACCAGCGGTTCATGGAATTGCGTTGCAGAAGTCCCCAATCCACAACAAGATCCCAATATGTTCCATAGATTGCTGCAACAATTGAGAAAACCCCAGCAAGAATTTTCCAGTTCACTTCATTTTTAAGACTCTCTAGATTATATGCTGTCCTCATGCTAACGGCTACTATTGTGAAGAAATATTTCAGCCCATTGTAACCTTGCATGGGATCTTTCTCTTCAACCAAACGGCGGAGGCACTGCAATAAAATGGAACGGCAAACAATTCTAAGTGTCTGGCTGGGGCGGATAATGAAGCTTAGGAGGACATTTGCAAGAAAAGAAGGGATGAGCTGTGTACCTGAAGGAGACGAGACCAATACGGAATACAAGCAACGATGAAAGTGAAAGTGTTGAAGACATCGTGTGATTTGCAAGTGTTTTGTCTGAGTTTGTAGTCTCCCCAACCATAATAGCAAACGTAGAATTGCAGACTTCTAATGGCTTGCACCTACAAGAAAACAATTTATTGACACTCAGTTATTTCAAACAGAGAGAAGAAAAACAGGAACATAATATGACTGCAATGTGTGATTTAGGACTTAGGAGGATCATTTTACTGACCTGGCTAGTTAACTGATCTGCCAAGAAGAAATCCGGGAGTGTGACCTGAAAAAGAAGCAAAATTTTCAGATTATTAGACCATCGAACTAAGTTCATTCAGTTTCACTTTGAAGAAGAAGAAAAAAAGTGTCTTAGATTGACTTTAATTACCTTATACAGAGGAGCACAGATACAGTGAAACAGACAAACGAGGAAGAAGTAGCGACTTGAGCGATATATGAGGTTGAAGGGGCATAATAATATCAAAACTACAAGCTGCATAAAAAGAATTTAATTCAGTATATGATCCTAGAAGTGTGATGAGCCAATGTAGCTGTAAAAATGAAATGGTTGAATTTATGATCTTACCAAAACCAAGAAGAGAGGGAGAAGTTCGGTAAGTGCTTTGTAATCTTTGGTTTTGGGGTCCATCTCCATGTCAAGATTTGAGAGCACAGAAGCAAGTGCTAGCACTGCCAGACCAAAACTGAGAAGAAGAACCTCTCTGTAGCCCAACTCAGTTCCTTGCTTGAAACCAAATATGAAAGAGTAATTGACTCTGAACCGCCTCCAAAAGTATATGTTGCCGGCATACATAAGCATGTGTAGAAAAATGAATCCAAACAAGCTGCAAGAAAGTTTAACATGTAGAGCGAATTGAGTATTATTTTTTGGTTGGAAACTTGGGAAGAAGAATAGTAAAGCAAAGGCCTAATAAGTACCTGTATAGGGGAAACATGGTGTCCATGTACTGGAGTTTTCCCTTGTCAAATTCAGGATTGTTGGCATTGTTAATACTGCGAGCACGTACCATCAAAATAAGGGCTAATGTGAGAGCAGCTGTGCATCCGGCAAAGCAACCTAAAGATTTCAAATAAACAGATTCAGAGGGAGGAAATTGATACCAAAACTGTCCTTGTTCAGTGAAAGAAATTTAACTATACTGATTTAGCTAGAGGCCTTACCCATGGAAAATGTTATCCTATGTCTTTCTATCTTTGATTTTGGCCTTAACACGACCATTCCTTTTCTGCGATTTGAGTTTGAGAAATACTTTATGAATGTAGTTTCAACCCTCTCCATAAGCTTGGTGATCTGCAGTGGTGGCAAGTGCCATATCAGAACAGAAATTCATTATATTTCAACATCGTCATAGAAAGATTTGAGGTTTAAATTGTTTAATCTTTTCTCTTTAGAATGATGCATGAAGAATTCTCACCCCGTCAGAGCTACCAAGGTAGGAGTTATCCACCATATTCATGTAAGGTTTTGATGTATCTCTTGAAGTAATCTGCAGAAGTAATACAGACCAAATGAAACACTGAAAAAGATTTTACTAAAACATGTAATAGCAAACATTTTTTCAGGAATTTCTGGTGTTGAGAAATACCTTATCATATTTTTTCATGATTTTTGAAAAAGCCAACGTATTCAAGAAGCTGTTGCATTCAAGGAAAAAAAAAAATTTAATTTGCCACACAGATAAAAGAAAGAAAAATAAGAGAAAAAAAAAACAACCAAACTGCCCTTCAACTTACCTATAGCTCTTTAGAAGCCGAAGTTTCCGGTAAAATTCAATAAAAGCGCCCTTAAGCTGCTCTTCAACTTTCTTCAGATTTTCTCTGCTGAACTTGAGCTCTGTCTGTGGAGGCACATTGAGGAAGCCTTTAATGGTCGAAACTGGAGTCTCAACTTGTTGGCGTGACTTGTGGATATTGACTTACTTTCCTTACACACTAAGAATTCCTATTATAATTGTAATTGATTTACTTTAATTCCTGATTTCCTACTGCAAATAGATTTAGGAATTTATTATTTACTTGCCCATTCAGGTTTCGTTGTATTATAAATATGACCTCCTACAAGGAGAAGAATACACAGAAAATTCCCACAAACAAATATTCTCTCATAGTTTTAATATTTTAGCATGGTATCAGAGCGGCGATCTTGGAATTGCTGACTCTAGTTTCAAACCCCCGCCGCTGCTATGGGGGTTGATGATTTTTTCAACCCTCATGGAGGTAGCACCACCGACTCCTTCTCTCATTCTCCACCAACCATCATTGAGTTGAGTGCCCAGATGGCTCCGCTCCTACAGATGCAGACTTTGACCCTGAACCCGATCCAGAATCAGGATCCTTTTTTGATGACCCCGACCTCAACCCTGACTATGACGACGACGACCTCGACCCCGACCCCGACCCCGACCCCAACCCCGACTATGACGACGACGACCCCGACCCTGACCCCGACCCCCACTCCGATGATGACCCCAAACCCGAATTTGTCTCTGATTCAGACCCTGATCCCAATTTCGACTCCGACTCCGGCCCCGACTCAGGCTCAGATTCCGATCCCAATTCCTACTCAACCTGTATCCTATGCATCTTCCGCTGCACAAATTATGACTTCTAGACTAACGACCCCGACACATGGACTAGATTGCGCATATTGTGGTGATCCACGACACACTTGCGAGACTTGTTTTAAATCGCATGGCTACCCCAATTGGTGGGCTACTCTTATAGATCGAGGACAATGCAATATGACCAGTAATGGTACTGGTTATGGATTCCATACTTCCGATAAAATTGATTCTAGGAGCTGGATAATTGATTCCGGTGCAACTGATCATATGACGTTTGATCCTGATGATTTTCTGAATACTACACAACCTCGACGAACCTGTATTGCAAATGCCAATGGTGTTACATATCCTGTGACAGGGGCTGGCACTGTTGCACTCTCATCCTCTCTCACACTGTCTAATACTTTACTTGTTCCATCTTTATCCACTAAATTATTGTCAGTTAGTCAGCTTACTGAACAATTGAATTGTTGTGTACTCATTTACCCGAGTTTTTGTTTGCTTCAGGATATTCACACTAAGGAGATTCTTGGTCGTGGTACTAAGAGAGGGGGGCTATATTATGTCGATGACTTCAGTCCCGGCATGGCTAACAGCGTGACACATCCCTTTGATAGCAAACAAAAGCAAATCTGGTTGTGGCACCATCGATTGGGACATCCTTCTTTTAGTTATATGAAGCATCTTATACCAGATTTATTCTCAGGTTTCAAGGACTCTGACTTCACATGTGATACTTGTATTTTGGCCAAGAGTCACCGTGTGCCCTACCCGTTGAGTACGAACAAGTGTACTACTCCATTTACGTTAATTCACTCTGATGTTTGGGGACCTTCTCCTATCACTGCTCCTTCTGGTGTTCGATGGTTTGTCACATTCATCGATGATTGTACACGGATGACATGGCTTTATTTGTTGAAGAATAAAAACGAAGTGTTTTCCTGTTTTCAGTCCTTCCACAAACAGATGAAAACTCAGTTTAATGCTCAAATCCAGATTCTTCGCTCCGACAATGGTGGAGAATTTGTCAATCATGACTTTCAGACTTACTTCCAACAACATGGAATTATCCATGAGACGACTTGTCCTCAGACACCACAACAAAATGGTGTTGCTGAACGAAAGAATCGACATCTTCTTGAAACCGCCCGGGCACTTCTGATTGGCGCTCATGTTCCTCGCCATCACTGGGATGATGCTATTGTCACCGCAGTTCATCTGATCAACCGCATGCCTTCTAGTGTACTGACCTTTAAAACTCCCTTACAGGTGCTTGCACAACACAGACCTCTGCCTTCTGTTTTGGTACTCACACCCCGAATCTTTGGATGTGTGGCTTTCGTTCATCTCCACAAAAATCAACGTAGTAAACTTGATCCATGTGCGCTTCGTTGTGTTTTTGTGGGTTATGCCACTCATCAGAAAGGCTACCGTTGTTATCACCCTCCTACCCAACGAACCTATGTCACTTTGGATGTGACCTTTTTGGAATCTGAGCTGTTCTTCTATGACCCATCATCCAATTCTACACTTCAGGGGGAGATACGAAGTGAAGAGCAGAATTGGAGCAACTTGGAAAATCAAGAAATTCTCCTTTGTACAGAAATGATTGATCATTCCGAGTCTGGAGCACGAGATTACTCTCTGTCGAAAAGCGACCAATCGCCCATTCATAGCGATCAATTGCCTGACCCACCTGATCCACGCGAAGATATTTCTGATCCGAGTCTCACACTTACAGACAATACAGAACAACAAGATGAAGACCCCCCCTCTAACTCAACAGTACCAACAGACCAATCTCTTGAGAATATCCTTGAGGTAACTACTCCTACTAGACTTGTGCATTTAGATGATAAAACTATTGGATATCAATTACCTTTCAGGCAAAATCGTGGGAAGCCACCAAACCGTTATTCACCTGATATTGGCAAGACATCCAAGTATCCAATTGCAAATCATGTATCCACTGAGAAGCTGTCTGAACCACTTAAGGCTTTTGTGCATCAGTTGTCTGCTATCCATATTCCAACCAAGGTCTCTGAAGCATTGAAAGATCCTAAGTGGGTCCAAGCTATAAAAGAAGAGATGAAAGCCCTTGAGAAAAATCAGACTTGGACATTGGAGATTATACCCCGAGGAAAAAAGACTATCGGATGTAGATGGGTGTTTACTATAAAACACAATGCAGATGGATCTATCGAGCGATACAAGGCAAGACTTGTGGCAAAAGGGTACACACAGACCTATGGTATAGACTATGAAGAAACCTTTGCTCCCGTTGCAAAGTTAAACACCGTCAGAGTCTTATTGTCCCTTGCAGCTAATTTAGATTGGCCACTACACCAGTTTGATGTAAAGAATGCTTTTCTACATGGCGAACTCACGGAGGAGGTGTACATGGACATTCCTCCTGGATATAATACTACTCAGACTGGAACAGTTTGCAGGTTACGAAAAGCATTGTATGGATTGAAACAGTCACCACGTGCATGGTTTGGACGGTTCACCATGGCAATGAAGAATAATGGTTTCAAACAGTGCAACTCAGATCATACTTTGTTCTTGAAACATCGAAAAGGGAAGGTAACAGCATTAATAATTTATGTTGATGATATGATTATTACTGGGAATGATAAACAGGAAATATCACAACTACAAGACTATCTGGCTACGGAGTTTGAGATGAAGGATCTAGGTGGACTCAAGTATTTCTTGGGAATTGAGGTGGCTCGATCGCAGCAAGGCATATTTCTCTCTCAAAGGAAATATGTCTTAGACTTGTTGACAGACACAGGAATGCTAGATTGTAAACCTGCGGACACTCCTATTATTCAGAATCATCATCTTGGAGAATATCCGGATCAAGTTCCAACTAACAAAGAAAGATACCAAAGGTTAGTGGGAAGATTGATCTATTTGTCACATACTCGACCAGACATTGCTTATGCGGTGAGCGTTGTCAGTCAATTTATGCACTCTCCAAGTGAAGACCATATGAATGCAGTTCTTCGGATACTTAGATATTTGAAGTCTGCACCTGGAAAAGGACTTATGTTCTCAAAGCATGGTCATCTAAATATTGATGGTTATTCAGATGCAGATTGGGCAGGTAATGTAACAGATAGAAAATCCACATCGGGTTACTTCACATTCGTGGGAGGTAATTTGGTGACATGGAGAAGCAAGAAACAGAATGTAGTAGCTTTATCCAGTGCAGAAGCTGAGTTTAGAGGCATGACTAAAGGGATTTGTGAACTTCTTTGGTTAAGAAAGTTGCTTACTGAACTTGGGTATAAACCTACATCCACAATGAATCTCTTTTGTGATAACAAGGCTGCTATAGCCATTGCACAGAATCCGGTTCAGCATGATCGTACTAAACATGTTGAGGTGGATCGACACTTCATCAAACAAAAGCTTGAGGCTAAAGTGTTTCAGTTTCCTTTTGTGAAATCCGAGGATCAATTGGCGGATATTTTGACAAAGGCGATTTCCAGTAAAGCATTCCACAATTCACTAGATCAGTTGGGCATTGGCGACATCTATGCACCAACGTGAGGGGGAGTGTTGGCGTGACTTGTGGATATTGACTTACTTTCCTTACACACTAAGAATTCCTATTATAATTGTAATTGATTTACTTTAATTCCTGATTTCCTACTGCAAATAGATTTAGGAATTTATTATTTACTTGCCCATTCAGGTTTCGTTGTATTATAAATATGACCTCCTACAAGGAGAAGAATACACAGAAAATTCCCACAAACAAATATTCTCTCATAGTTTTAATATTTTAGCACAACTGTGTGATTCATTGTCACATGATTTAGTATGTCCAGTGGCGAAGGTCTAGCGCCTCTTAAGCTCTCTGCCTTCTTTTCTTGAGTCGTAGCATTCTCAGTCTTTTTTCCATCTTTTTCTTCATCACCAGAATGTTCCTCCTGGCTATTTGATCCACTCTCCTCGATCACATCCGTAGCCATGGCTGCGCGCCCTGCACACGAAAAAACGAGTAGTTTTAGACATAAGCCGAATATCAGCGCAGAAAATACACATATCATCACAACAAGCACAACATTACTTAACTGCTTGCTCTGACTCCGCGGGGAGTGGAAGCTGCCAATGCAGCTGTTGAAGCAGCAACATCGGAAGCAAGACGAGTCATCTCCCCTGACCAATCGAACGGCCTCTGCGGATTCTCCACTTTGATGCGAAACGCGATGAAAGCATCCATTTGCTTGTTGAGCACAGCAGCTTCCTTCATCACCTCATCCACCTTAGACCTATAAAACTTATCCACTTTATTGAACTCATCATCAACCTTTCTAAAATAATCCAACTCCTGCAGACCCCCTTCCTCTGCAGCCATTAGAAACGTGGTCTGGTAGCTCTTGGAGCCATCGCGTCTTACAGAGTTCACAAGAATGGCTTGGCTTTCAATGTCTAGAGGGGATGTGGAGGATGTGCTGTTGGGTTGCTGGCTGTGCGGGCTTTGCGACATGAGACCACTGAAGACTCTGTACAATGTAAGCCTTCGACTGCGGGCTGTGGTAGCTACTGGTGGAGGCTTGTATCTTTGATTGAAGCGTTGAATTTCTTTTAGGAGGGATTTTAGATAATCATAATCCATGTATGCTTGTTGCCATTCTGGCACCATTTGTGTTACAAACTCCTTCCCAAACTTCATTCTTTTAATCTCTGTGATTTGTTAGCTCTAGAAATTAAGTCACTTAGTTTTCAGCAAAGAGTGTGTGACAAATGTCTAGGACAATAAGCCAATGAGGTAACATATATATATATATATAACGTGATAAGCCCGCACAGCCAGCAACCCAACAGCCAAGAAGTTTCAAAATATGTGTGAGTCATGGAACGCGATAAGCTACTAGGTCCATTGCAAATTGCTGAGTAGAGTGAGGTCCACTGTTTGTTGCTTCATAAATTTGAAGGAAAAACAGTTGTTATATGAGCGAGCCATAAAGTTGCTATGGTCGCTGAAGCAGTCGCAGTTGACGAAGACCCTGTCCATGGGGGGCCCATGGAATATTTGTGTACGGAGAGGAGCTTTGACTTTTTCTTCCTTCCTGTTGAATAAGCTTAGCCATGGAAAGTTTTACAGGTCATATTATTCAACCCTAGACCTCTTCTTTTTCTTTTTCTGTTGAGATAATTCAACCCTAGCCATGGAAAGTGTTACAGTTCATATTATATCGATATATATAAAGCAAAAGGCAGAGAATGGTGAAACATTCAAAATACCAGAAAATGTCCTTGGTTAATGTAAACATTAAGAATTGAAAATATTAATTAAATGAGGATAATATAGTAAATTCACAATTTTTCGTATTAAAAAAATTAAAAATAAAAGAAAATTCAGATAATGTATCATATTTTTATGGAACACAATTATCCATTATCTTTTTTAATTCTAAAATAAATTTAAATTTTTAAAAAAAAGCCTCTCGCAGGCGCAGAAGCGCGTGCAGAGAGCCTAGTATATATAAAATATAACATGTCATTCGAAAATGCCACTTGAGCGAGCTACCATGATATATAATGCATGGTTGAAAAATGAATGTAGGTTTTCATCATGTTCACGTGTTTAGTTTATTAAACTCGATCACATCTTAAATGTTCAACTCATCTGCTTTCACTTACATATAAAAATGATATTCTGCTTTCACTTTTATATTAAATTTTCATATTTGTTTATCAAGTTATGTTCACTTAATCGATTCAGAATTTTAAATTAAGGTGGGTTAAAAACTTGACACTATAAGTGAATTTAATTTATAATAAAATAAAATAAACACATAATCAGAATGACTTAATGAGTTTTACTTGTCAAAACACATCTAGTACACATCTCTTTTTTATTTTATTTGGATGTGTAAATTGAAAGGGGGTTATTTTCTATATATATAAAAATAAGAGGAGTTGTTTTCGACTTCGACCAAAAAATAAAAGAGGCAGGAGTTTGTGTTTTGCCTTTGGCCCCCTTCCTTTTTGTACCAAAAAAGGAAAACAGGGTGAAGGGGGTGTAGACAAAGAAATTTTGGTGCAATAAATTCCATTGGACAAGAAAATAATTAGGGTTCGGTGGATTAAATCGTGGGCCCCGTAATTCGCCCATGTGGCGCGTGACTCATCAAAATCGGATTAGTTGTCAAAAATGACAAATGGCGACATCCGACGGAGTACATCAAACGGTTCAAGATGAAGACAAAATTAAAGGAAAGAATCTTCTGTAATTGACTTTGATTTAAATCAAATATTAATCAGGTTAATCAATTGAAGATAATCTGGTTAAATTGCCAGATTATGAGAATTGATTTAAATCAAATCAAAATCCCACAAAACAAGGTTTTAAATAGGAAAAATTATTTAGGTCAAGCATCCTACAAAAGCCTATAAATAGGAGGCCTCACGACGAAAGAGGGAAAAAAAAAACCTAGCACTCAGAAGAAACAGAAAACTCTCTGTATTCTTCACCCTACTTTGGAAGAGCCACCAAGCACAACAAAAACGTGCCGGTTCCTTCACCATAGAAAAATCCCAAACACCAAACAAGCTTCGTGCTACCCGTTTGATCAAGATCAAGTCTTTACGACCCTTGTATCAAACACAAATTTTCCTTAAACACTTTGGAGATCGAATCAGAGGATTCAATACAGAGATTGTAACCCTAAAATTTATTAATACAATATTATTTTGTACACGTGTTCTTGTCTCATTTGTCGCAGGAAATTCGTGTTTACAGGGGGGATTATGAGAATGCAGTGCATGGCTGTCCATTGGGTGCGTTGGGTATGTTAGTTTAGGCTTAAAAAGACAAAATCACCTGGACTATAGCCCAAGTTTGTCAAAGGGTAATCCGTTCTGATTAGTATTGTTTCGTGAAATTTACTAAATCAATTATATTCAACCGTACTTAACTGATAAGTATAGCATTATTAGAAACAATTAAATAAATTACATTACTAACACAAAGTCATAGCTCAGTCTTAGAGCATTTCCAGCACAAGGGTTTGGCCCGGGCAGGAGGGGGCCTGAGGCCCCAAGCACGCTTCTAGCAGGCCAAAGCAGCTCGGGCAGGAGGTGGGTCCCAACAAACCGAGCAAGTCCGAAGGAAAAACGAGCCCGAACTCGTGCTTGAGGGTGATGATGTTAGCGTTGACTCTAGGCCGGCGTTAACGCATGGGATTTAATTTTATTTTTTTACCATAGGCGCATGGAGTGTAGGCTCCAATGGTAAAAAAAAATTTGAAACTCGTGTGCGCTGGCATCAACCTTGCTTTCCGCCAAAGGTTACAACCCACATGTCGCGTCCTTGTGTCTCCAATCAAAAAATTTCCTCCAATCCAACAGCTGCTA
Source organism: Prunus persica (assembly GCF_000346465.2). Lineage (NCBI taxonomy): Eukaryota > Viridiplantae > Streptophyta > Magnoliopsida > Rosales > Rosaceae > Prunus > Prunus persica. The sequence goes on from NC_034009.1 coordinate 28,297,445, forward strand.
ATTTTTGTGTAAAAAAAATCAAATTTTTTTTTTAAAAAAATACCAAAAAATTTCTGATTTTTTTTTCTTCTATAAATACCTACCAAAATTATAAAGGGAGATTCACTATCATACATAATATAGAAGCCTAAATTATTTACATTATTTATAAAAAAAAACTACTATATGAAATGAATTTTAGAAACATACCCAAAGCCCATTTACAACCACTACTACGTTTTACTATTTGCGCAACAAGATTTTGCGCGACGAATACATGTTCGTCGCGCAAAATGCGATAAACGAAGGAAAACAAGTTTCGTCGCGCAAAAAATTGAAAACTTGCGCGACCAAAGTTTTCGAAGCGCAAAATCTCTTAGCGCGACAGATATACACCTTCGTCGCGCAAAGTGAGCGAAAAAAAACCCGAATTTTTTGTTGGCGTCAAACACTTGCGCGGCGAGAGCAATCGTCGCGTAAGAAAACCTAGCGCAATGATGAGACACTTCGTTGCATAAAGGTTAGGTTAATTGGCTGCGAAAACTCGTGTGACGACAGGTTTCTTCGCAAAAGACAACTTAGAGCGACGAAACCTTTTATCGTCGCGTAAGAAAACGAAGAATATTATTATTTTGGCGCCAAAATAATTGAGGGGGGATTTTTTTTTTTGCGCGACGAATTAGATTTCGTCACGTAAAGCAGATGTCGGTACATTCTTGCGCGATGAAACTTAAGTGTTACACGACGGAATTTTGTTTTTGCGCGACGAAAGTTTGTGCAACGAAAATGTCATGCGTCGCACAAAAGTTTTTTTGTTGACAAGTTTTTGCGCGACAAAAAAACTCGTTTTGTGCGACGAAAAAATGGTTTTTCGCGACAGCATTTTGCGCGACGAAATATATGGTTCGTCGCGCAAAGTCCTTCTTCTTCATATCAGAATTCGGCCATTGCAGAGGCAGAAAGCAAAAAAATTTCCTTTCTGCATCTCTCTCAACCTCTCTGCCGCTGCCTTTGCTGAAAATTCAGTACGTTCATTGGGTAAGTATTTTTTGTCGTTAGTTTATAAGTATTAATGTAAATTCATACTAACGCTATTAATTTTGTTCTCGTTAGGGATATTTGTAATTAGCGATTGGTGGAGAACGATTGATAAAGTATTTTATACGTTTTATATATTAAAAATGTTAAAGTTAGTTTATTATGTGTATTTTTTTTTTGTGAAGTTATATTTATATTATGCTGTTAAATTGTGCGTGACGTAGCACAATGTGTTGTGATGTACGAAGTTAATTGAAATTAACTTCGTACTTTTATTTATATGTTTAGTAACATTTAGTTTCTCGTTCAAGATTAGTTGGATTTCCTACATGGATGCGTAAGGCATGACTGCTGTCCAATTAATTCTTGAATTGTCCCACTATTTGGACAGTTTGGTAATGCATAGTGTTGTCACATAATCTACCGCTACAGGACTAGGTTTCGATTGTGGAGATTTCGGTATCATCTCGGTACGTTCTTCGGGTGGTACGTAGGTATTTATACTTATGCCCACCTCAAGAACTGTATCGAGATGTTGCCGAAATTCATCCATGTCGAAATCTAATCTCATGTAGCCGTAGGTTACGTGACAGGACTATGTATTCCCGAATAGGATAGGGCCCTTACCGGAGGCATAAGTTGACATTATAATTTCGTATGAAGTTGTTGTGATTGTTATGTTGTGATTGTGGTTTCAGGAATTATGAGCAGAAGGTGGATACAGAACCCAAATAGATGTGCAGACGAATACTTGGATGGGATCGAGGATTTTATTGAGTTTGCACGTAGACACAACCTGGGTGCAACTAGAATCCGATGTCCTTGTAGGAGGTGCAATAACACGTTGTGGGAGACAATTGAAAATGTTGGATTTCATTTAGTAAGGAATGGACTGATTGAGACATATAGCATTTGGAACCTTCATGGGGAACAATTAGACCATGCTTCGTCTTCAAATGCCACAAGAATGGACAGTGTTGAACCTATTGTGGATCCTAATGATCAAGTCATGGATATTATACATGATGCTTTTCCATTTGCATTGACCAACATCAATCACGAAAGGGAAGATGACGTGCCTACACCAATAGACAGCGCGGAGTTTGAACAATATGAAAAACTTTTAAAAAATGCCAACCAAGAATTATACCCGGGGTGCGAGAGCTTTTCTGTTCGCACGGCCATTGTAGAGCTAATGCACGAAAAAATAAAGTATCGTATGTCGAACCTGTGTTTCGATTACTTTTTGGCGGTTCAAGAGAATGCTTCCGACGGACAATTGTTTGCCGAAAGACCATAAACACGCGCAGAAGGTGTTGAATGGTTTTGGATTGGGTTATGAAAAAATTCATGCTTGCAAAAATAATTGCATGTTATTCTTCAAGGAGCATGAAACGTTGGATACATGCCCTATATGCAACGAGTCGAGGTTCAAAATGACATCCCAGAATAGAATGACTAAGATCCCACAAAAAGTCATGCGTTATCTGCCCCTGAAACCTAGGTTGCAGCGATTGTATATGTCGACGCATACTGCCACAGACATGAGATGGCATAAGGAAAAACGGGTAGACGATGATGTGATGCGGCATCTTGTAGATGGGGAGGCATGAAAAGAGTTCGATCGAACGTTCCCCGAGTTATCATAACAAAGGCTTTTAATTTCTTTTAAATTACAAAACTGCCATTGATTTCTTAAAACAAACCCAACCCCAAAACATCATAAAAAAGCTCAAAACACTCAATAGGGCATCAAAGTAATTTAATAATCAAAATTAAATTCAATAAGGTCAGTTGTCATTTTTTGAGTTTGTTTATAAAAATTAAATGGTGTATGATTTATCTATATTATTAGTGTTAAGAATAGGTATATATGACTAAATATCTCAATTTTAAAACTTAAATTTTTTTGTAAAATAAAAAATAATAATAATAAAGTGAATAGTATTAGCCAGTTGTCATGACAATGGGTGAAAACACAAACCTTTTATAAGGACTGCCAATATTCATGTAAATAATAACACCCCTTATCTTGTCTTTGTCTTTACCTTTTATAATAACAAATATATGAAAATGATCTATGAGCCACACAAAAATAAAATCCTTGATGTTTTAAATGTGAATGTAACAAGAACCCCACCACCACCTGTCACACATTAATTATTTATCAAACATGCCCTACATTATTTAATTTTGGTGTGTAGTTTCTGGATAATGGTCCTATGTATGGATGGGAGCCATTAATGTTCAAGAATCTTCAAAGGTGCGCTGCTTCTGTGCCTGTTGCCTCTTATAATTGGGTCAAATAAGTGATGCCATTTCTCTCAACAACAACAACAAAATGATGCCACGAGCGTTTGTTTATTTGCTGCTTCTTTTTTGGTTGAAAAGTACAATTCCATTAAGAAAC